>NC_134540.1:30431742-30734772 GCF_050624435.1 Tenrec ecaudatus
AACCACAGGAAAAGATGCAACAGATGTAAATAATAATAATAATAATAATAATAATGTATCGTATCCTCAATCTTATTAGGGCTAATTAGAATGACCTTCTAAGATTCTCTCCAGCTTAGCTATTTGATTTTCATGTCCTCAGAAGATTAAAGAAGCAGATTGGAAGGAGACAGGAACAGCTACAGTGACACACTGAGAGCAGAGCCTAATATGGCCTGCCAGCGTGACAGCCTTGCAGGATCTAGCAAATTTACAGAGAAAGCTTTCACACAAACTTAATGAAAAAAATAGCTCTCTCAGGACTTCTGGCAAAAAAGCAAAAAGGCTCAAACATCAGGAGACCTGGATGGCGTTGACGTCCTTCAGCAAAGGAAAGGCATTTCTCCTCCAATAAATGACCCTAGGTTACCTGTTAGATTTAACATGCCTGGTTAAGAAGGCAGAAGGAATTCCTCCCAGTGTTTGAGTTCTTGTGCTTAGAACGGAATCAAGAAATCCCTGCCCGACTCTGTTACTGGGGTTTTGCAAGGGAAGTTGTTTTGCACTTTGCAGACAACAAAGATGGAAACCTTATAAACAGCAGCTCTTTGTGTTCCAACCGTAATGAAACTGCAAAACTTCAAATGGGCGAGCACGCCACTACGTCATTAGTGAGAATTATTCACCGATGTTCTCCGCATGCTATTATGTAGAGAATCGTGCCAAGCCCGAGTATTCAGCGAAGGAATTAAAAATGAAGGAAATAGATTTGTAAAGAGATAATAATCATACGATCAGAGTTGACAGACTAGGTTTTCAGTGAAATTTCACACTAATAAATAATATACAGTACCAGCTGTCAATCATCTCAGAGAAGTCAGAAGCACTCTGGCTAATTTTATGGTTAATTCCAAAGAGCAAACAAGAAAGGAGAATGAAAGATTGTTTAGCTCTCTGTTTTAAAGCATCTACAGGCCTGGTGATACTTCGAAAGTCACTACAGTTAGAAGAGAAAAATATGTTGAAAATACCAAAGAATTTGCCATCCAACTACAATTGCAACTAAACATGTACGTGTTTTAGTTATTTGACATATTTAGTACACTTTTCTATGGTAGCTCTTTTATAAAGTAGCGGTTTCCTACTTGGTTCATTCTATTTGTGTTTAACCCATATGGTATACACTTACATGTAACGTATGTGTGCAATATAGACCATCAGCTTTATTTTTTTTGAGATTAGTTACACAGTTGTAATTTATGCTAACAATTTCCGTTAAGGAATTGATCCTTTCCCACAGAACTGAAAACCAACAATGTCGCACATTGATGGTCACATGTAGGTGTGTTTGCACCCTACACAGGGAAGTCACTGGACCCATAGATGCGTCCAGGTTTCTCCGATGAATGAAAGGAAGTGCTTCATGAAAGCTTCCATAAGCCAGAATGGAGTAAAGGGAAAGGCAATTACAATCAATTGATAGGGGGACAGTTTTTGAGCATGCCAGACCCCCCAAATTACTTACCATAGCATACCCAGTAGCACATAAAATCACAACATCTGAGTATATATACATAGAGAAAAACAATTTCAGTGATGCGCACGACTCTTCCTCTGTGTGTCAGCTGGGGTAGTAGACACAGACAGTTTGAACATATATGCAGTAACCAATTACTCCAGGTTTGGATTATGCATACCATCTTTATGAGAGGCCGTAGGCTTTCTGATACCAGAGGATGCATCTTGCTAATGGATATCCCACATGCCTGGAGAAAAAGCACAGCTGCTCACAGACACAATGCAGTGTACTGGCAGCTTGATGCTGACTGTGGTTTCTGGGGAAGGTACCTGGTATTGTCAGCCTAGGTGTTCCAGGTGCGGGGTGCACCTCTTTAATGGTTTGCTGCAAAAAACCAACAATGCCTTTTGCTCTTTTTTTTTGTAATAGTGCTAATCCTTTTGACTACCCAAACCAGCTACATACCTAAAAGTCAAGTAATGTGAAGTGAACTTACAAAATGGAGGCAGTAACAACCTTATTCGGAATGCTCATGTGAAGCTCCAAGTTCTTCAAGGTGTTTTCTTTGGGCTCAATTCCTACCCCTCCCTCACTAATTGGACTACCCTGTGGCCCTATCTACCTTCACTTCACCTATACATAGGCTGTTTTCAGAATCACCTCATACACCACCCACCCACCCCCACACACCTATGGATATGTACCTATGTGTACATGCCAAGAAAAGCCCAAAACAAATCCATTCCAACAAGACTTTGTGAGTTTTTCCAGCAGCAAACAGCTTCATCATCAGAAAAGCTAGCGGGTTTGAACTGCCAGTCATTCAGTTAGCAATCCAACCCTTCAGATAACAATCCAGCTTCAGTTCATTCAGTTCGCAATCCAGCTTCAGTTCATTCAGTTCACAATCCAACTTCAGTTCATTCAGTTCGCAATCCAGCAGTTGACTGATAGCACCCCAGGACCCTTTCAGATCACCACATTTCTAAAAGTCTCTCAATAAAACTGTTTTTAACGTGCATTTGAAAATGTAACTCATTTTTTTCTTTTTCTTCTTTTTCAACGTTTTATTAGGGGCTCAAACAACTCTTATCATAATCCATGCATACATCAATTGTGTAAAGCACATCTGTACATTCATTGCCCCCATCATTGTCAAAGCATTTGCTCTCCATTTAAGCCCTTTCATCAGGTCCTCTTCCCCCCTACCTCCCTGCTTACTCTCCCTCATGAGCCCTTGATAATTTATAAATTATTATTTTGTCATATCTTGCCTTGTCCAACATCTCCCTTAACCCCCTTTTCTGTTGTCCATCCCCCAGGGAGGAGGTCACATGTAGATCCTTGTAATTGGTTCCCTCTTTATAACCCACTCACCCTCTACCCTCCCAGTATCACCACTCACATCCCAGGTCCTGAAGGTATCATCGGCCCTGGATTCCCTGTGCCTCCAGCTCCTATCTGTACCAGTGTACATCCTCTGCTTAATCCAGGCTTGCAAGGTAGAATTCGGATCATGATAGTGGGGACGGGGGGAGGAAGCATTTAGGAACTAGAGGAACGCTGTATTTTTCATCGGTGTTACATAGCGCCCTGAATGACTCATATCCTCCCCTAGACCCCTCTGCAAGGGGATCTCCAGTGGCCGACAAATGGACTTTGGGTCTCCACTCTGCACTTCCCCCCTTCATTCACTTTAGTAAGATTTTTTTGTTCTGATGATGCCTCATACCTGATTCCTTTGACCCCTCATGATCGCACAGGCTGGTGTGCTTCTCTCATGTGAGCTTTATTGCTTCTGAGCTAGATGGCCACTTGTTTACTTTCAAGCTTTTAAGACCCCAGACACTATCTCTTTTGATAGCCAGGCACCATCAGCTTTCTTCACCACATTTGCTTATGCATCCATTTGTCCTCAGCGATCATGTGCACCAAATGATATAATTATTTTGTTCTTTGATGCCTGATAGCTGATCCCTTCGGCACTTCGTGATCACACAGGTTGGTGTGTTCTTCCATCTGGACTTTGTTGCTTCTGAGCTAGATGGCCGCTGGTTTATCTTCAAGCCTTTAAGACCCCAGACACTACATCTTTTGATAGCCAGGCACCATCAGCTTTCTTCACCACATTTGTTTATTCACTTGCTTTGTCTTCAGCAGTTGTGTTGGGAGGGTGAGGATCATAGAATGTCAATTTAATAGAAGAAAGTATTCTTGCATTGAAGGAGTACTTGAGTAGAGGCCCAAGGTCCTTCTGCCACCTTAATACTAAACCTATAAATATAGGCATATAGCTCTATTTCCCCATCCATATATATATATATATATATATTTGCATATGTACATGTCTCTGTCTAGACCTCTATAAATGCCCTTTGCCTCCCAGGTCTTTCCTCTATTTCCCTTGACTTTCCTACTGTCCCACTATCATGCTCCATCCGCACCTGGGTTTGAGCAATAACTCTTTGTTACATTACCCTTGATCATGCCGTACCAGGCCTGCCACACCCACCTCACCACAAAATTGGATCACTTGTTGTTCCCTTGTCCCTGGATTGTTAACACCACTTCCTTACCCACCACCTCCCTCTATCCCATTTCCCCCCGGAAATGTCGTTCCCGTTGTTTTTCCTCCAGCTTGTTCATACAGCCTATCTTATTTAGACAGACCTGTGGAGATAATAACATGCACAAAAACAAGACAGAGGAAAACAAAGCAACAGTATACAGCAAAACAACACCAACAAAGCACTGACAAAGAACAAAACAAAACACAACAAGAAAGAAAAGCTTGTAGTTAGTTCAAGGAACATTTGTTGGCCTTTAGGAGTGTTTTCCAGTCCAGTGTGTTGGGGTACCACACCCTGACCCCAAAGTCCACCTTCAGCATTCCCTGGGGACCTCGCGACTCCATTCCCTTGCTGTTTTTCTGCGCTCCCCCAGTGCTTTGCTTCGGTGTGGTAGGATCAGGTCGGGTGCAATTCCCACACTGTATCTCTGGGTAACTCATTTTTCTTAGGGTGTAGAACCCATTTTATTTATTCCTATGGTCATGTCCATTCAGTATCTTTGCATTCCTAAACACTTCCTACTATAGATACTGAGCAAAGTATGCTAAGCAAGTCCTGGAATAGCATGCCGCTGTGCCAATATTCTAACTATCCTGTGGCCACACTCAACTGCAGGCAGGGTTACTATGGACAGAAAACACCCATCAAGAGGAATTTTACCAAGAGATGTTTGTAGGAATCCAGTCAGCAGAAAGTGGGGGTGGCTCTTCTTCCTCCATCATATAAAACGACAAGGATCTTCAGACAATGCTTAAAGAAAGCATCGTGTGTCGCAAATCTCTCTTGCAGTGAAATGAGAAGCTTCGTTTAGAAGTTGAATAACTAAAACTCTCTGCTGATCAGAGTGCTTGATCTAAAAAAGGACATCTCTGTGAGACTGGTTGTCAACACATTTTTGTGTGATAAGTGCTAATTCAATATATTAATATAAACAACGCACAGATGGTAGCAGGGTCCATGATCCTCTGAACTGCAACTTCATCACATTAGGTTGAATCATTTCTTAACTCCGCCATTCCTAACATTGCTTACCATGTCTGCACTGTTACAAGTTCCATAGAACAGTTCTTTTTAAAATGAAGCACAGTAAATGGTAGATAAGGCAATTCCCAACGATTTCTGAAATTCCACTGCCCACTAACAATCGAATGGTGCTTTCTCTGACTAGACTGATTGATACAAACCTCTAGCCAGATTGTCTGGATAAAGTTCACCTATGGGATAACGAACAGGGAATGCAATATAATTATCCCTAAACTCAAGTCACTAAAGATGGGCAAATGTTCAACCTTAGAAAGCTTGTATAGTATCTCTAATCTTAAACAAATGCTGAAAATAGGATAAAGCTGAATAATGTCCCATAGTCTAAAGATTTAGACATTATTTAAAAGCCTGGTTTGTTCTATAACATGTGTTTGACACCATATTTGAAGTGCATATATTTTAATCCACTATATGATTTTTCAAATAAAACTTTGAAGAATGCCAGTTTATGAGATAAAATACATTTGGAACTCTTCTTTTGCCATGTTTCCATAGCACTCTCTCTATGCTTGTTTGTGACTACGTGTGTGTGCTAACGTATGTGGATACTCAGTTGTCCTCCCTATTTCTCTCGGTAACATGTGAAGACTCCTTATCAGGTTTTAATATAATGTTGTAAGGCCTAATTTAGACCACGCTATCTGATATATGTTATTGATAGTTATACAGGAGATGTCTCCTGAATGAAGACATGTATCAATTTAATTCAAGCAATCATATAGATATCTTGTAAATGGAATAGATCATAATTTCCAAACAGAAAGAATAACATAAAAATAACAATAATCTCCTGGAAAAATCACATAGCCTTTAAAGCTAAGTTCCATACCACATAAGACAGGAGGAAACCATGTAACAAGTTAGCCTTGATGAGAACAAGAGCATTGCATCAGAAATAATATTTCTACTGCATAATACTCTACATTAAAAAATAACACTCTACTTTTAAAAATCAGGAAACAAAAATAGTCTTAACAATTTCCCCAAGCCATTCTTCAAATTTTCAAAAATACAATTTAAGTGTCAGTTCTGAGAATTTATAGCACACCTTTCTATTTCACTTTCTGGTAGAACAGGATAAAATAATGAAAGATATCATTGTTTTAAATTTGACTTTGTAAACACATAAATAATCCAAATTTCTGGTACATGTTATTTGTGACACTGCATAGAATGTTAAAGGCTGTATGTATTTATCTTTTGTCAATCACGTACTGAGAGTTGCAGTCTAGTCTCATTTTCCGAAGCACTAGTGGACGCGTTATTCCATTTCATTTGTATAACAGTAAGTGAGCAAGGTTGTTCCACGCGCTCCTTGATGTGCAGATCAGAGAACCAAGTGTCTGAGCATTTATATTCTATCTCTGGGGGAGATCTGATTCCCTAACCTCTGAAATCAGAGAACAAACTCCACACAGCTCGTGCTGTCTCATTATGCATCAGATTCGAGTTTCAAAAGACTTCCATTTACCAATAGCTGTCCTCTCTACATATCTGCATGAGAGATTCATGTAATCAGGTAATGACAATAAAAGCAAGCAATAATTATTTCACCAAAGCATTTAATTTGATTGCACTTATTTAAACCACCAGCATGGCAAGAAATACAGTCTTCACGATCTGTTCTGGAGTCCTGACGTAGTGCAAATAGCTAATGGGCTTGCTTGCTACCTGAGGCGTTGTTGGTTGGAGGCCCCTGGTGGAACCTAAGAAGACAAGTTTGGCAGTCTACTTCTGGCAAACCAGTCTTGGAAGCACCCAGGGAGCTCAGTTCTACACCTGCACACATTACACACACCCCTGTTCATAGCTGGTGACCTCCATGCATTGTTTCCATAATTCACTCTACCCCTCCAAGGTAAGGTACCCAATGAAGTGAACATTGGTTAGAAACTACACCATCTAGCACCCTTTCTTGTTACTCAGATACTAAAAACTGTTTTAAATGTGACATGTGGTACATGTTCCTTTGCTGTACATACATACAGGTACACACCGGTAGAGGTATCTTGTCCTATGTCATGCTCACTCTATAGGCACACAAAGCTGGTGGTGGCAGACCCTGGACTTCCTTCATGACACATTTCAGGGAAATACAGTCTCCCATGGAGCAAGGGTGTTGATAAAGGATTCTCTGCCTTCCTGCCATAGCTCCGTGGTGAAGTAAGAAACCGAGATACCACGGCATTGCCATAGGCTCGGTTTCCCTCAGACGGACCTACAGGATGGGGTGAGTCGCCATATTGGGTTCCCAAGGTTCTGATTTGTCACACTTAATTTTGCAACAGCTTTATTTACATACAAGTTACCTATTTAAAGCATACAGTTCCACAACAATTTATATGTATAGTGTTTTTTTCCCCAAAGTGCTTCTCTGTATATACAATATTTTCATAAAATGATGCTTACTTCAAACTTAAAAACATGCTAAATAAATGTGCTAACCTTCTCTCATATATTAAAATATATTAAAAATTAAAAATTATTGACATGTAATTCACTTGCAGTGCAATTCAGCATTTAAAAATATTAAGATGATTGCATAATCATCACCCCAATTCCTTTTAGAAGAGTTGCTTTATTCTTGTGCACGATTACCAGCTATTTCCAAAGTCCCTTCCATTGCCCGCGGAACGTACTCACAGACCTATTCTAGCTATAGATTTACCTGACCTGGATTTCATAAAGGAAATCATACTAAAATGATAAAATTATTAGATTCAATCAGTTACATGTTTGCTTTTTTAATATAATTTTTATTAATTTTAAGTTAATGCATCTATCATATCATTGAACAGTTCAATCTCATCAAGCAGAATTGTACAATTGCTATTAAAATCCGTTTCCTAACATTCTTTTCCCTTACAGAGGAGTTGCAGGGTGGGGATGAGTCAACCAGGGCGCAGACGAAACATGCACTCTTCCTCTGGTCCCTTGAGGCTTTCTCGTCCCCCCCCTCCCCCCTCATGATCCCAGTGCTGCCTTTCACTGAGGGCTAGACCGGGGCAGGTGCACAAGTACAAGTAAGAGCCAAGAGCTCACAACGCATGGAATCCAGGAACAGGAACAGGAATAGCGACACCAGCAGGGTCGGGGAGAAGGTGAGGAGAGGAGGGGAGGAAGGGGTATCAATTTCAATGATCAGCACTTTCCACACACATAAATGCTCCTCCAGGGGGAGAGCAACAGAAACCATGGGGGAAGGGAGACAGCAGGCAGTGCAAGATATAAAAATAATAATTTATAATTTATAAAGGGGTCATGGGGTAGGGGAGGGAAAAAAGAGGAGCTGATACCAAGGGCTCAATAAAAAAGTGAATGTCTAGAAAGGAATGATGGCAGCATATATAAATATGCTTGAGATAACTGATGTACGGATTGTTATAAGAATTGTAAGAGTCTCCAATAAAATTATCTTTTAATTAAAAAATGTTTTCACTGTTTAAGTCAGGTTTACTCCTTTCATCTTCGATACTCATCTTTCCATTGCATTCTGTTTAGTAAGCACTTTACTCTCATCCCCAATTATGGATAAAGGGAAGTGTATTTCCTATGTTGTTCCCAAAAATGTACCATGGGCTCTCACTGTCATCCACAGCCTTTCGCAAAATGGATTCTCACAATTTAGGCTCACATACTAATCCCTCCTTTGACTTCAGCTAATAGGATTTCCAATCCTTTGGTGACTGATGATAATGTGCTTCTTCCATGTGGACTTAGTTGACACCTCAGTTGCTTTAAAACCCCAGAAGCTATTTTAACTGATAGCCCAGCACCGTCTAATTTCTTTGTCACATTTTGGAATAGCACCCGTATCTTCTGAGCAGGGCCATGATGTCAGAACTAATTGTTCTTCATTTGGAGCTAGGATTCAGTGCGAGCCAATCACTTTCGTGTGGCATCCTTGGGATTTGCTGTGTACAGGATCGTGTCATCTTCAGATAGATAGGGATAGTTTCACTTCTTTGTTTGCAACTCGGAGGCCTTTTATTTCCTGTTCTTCTCTTCATGCTTTAGATAGGACTTCCAGTCTTGTCCTGAATTAGGGTATTGATAAAAGGAATTCCTGGCCTTGTGTCGTCCTCAAGGGGAATGCTTTCAACCTTTCTCCAATGAGATAAATGCTAGATATTAGCCTACGATATGTATTTGTATATTGCCTTAATTATGTTGAGGGATTTTCAATCTCTTCCTATGTTGCTTAGAGCTTTGGATCAGGGAAGGATATTGAATTTTATCAAATATCTATTCTATATCGATTGAGAAAGTTATGTGGTTCTTTCCCTTTGTTTTGTCAATGTGGTAGATTACATTGATTGTTTTTATAAGGGTGAATCATCCTTGCATCCCTGGCTTGAATCTCAGTTAATTGTGATGTATTGTTTTTTGATATGATATTTTATTCCATTGTCTAAAATTTGTGTCTATATTTGTGAGGGGTATAGCCTATATATAGTTTTCTCTTTCAGGGGTGTCTTTTCTTGGCTATCTTATCAGAATTATGCAGGTTTCATCCCAGGTAGATTTGAGCATGTTCTCTTATGAAAAGAATTCTGAGAGACTTTCCCAGCAAGCATTCAGGTGTATCTGTACTTCTCTTCTGCACTAGTCAAGTGAATTGACAATTTTCAAGAGAGAACACGAGACACAATGAACAGCTGTTCGTACATCAATCATCCGGTTGTTGTTCTTGCCTGCCACAACAATGTTGACAGTGTCCACAGATTTCAGAGTAAAACACAGTAGGCTTGGTCCATGTATGAGGAAGTTCACACTGAGGGATGGTGGACATAAGAGAGCCAGAAATTCCTTAGAATAATGTTACCACCTAACCATCCCTCTGTGCTCGTGTCTTCAATAGAGTTTTCAAACTTTGCTCATATTGTTTTCATCAGGTTGGGTTTTTATGCTGACTTTTCCAGAACTGTTTTGTTTTACTATTTACCCAGAAGCTGTGAAGAAAATGCAGAATTAAAGTAATATTTGGAGAGTAATAAAAGTCCTGCTTTTTCTGACTGGTAATAAAAGGACAACTTGTTAAATATCTTTCTAGTTTTCCCATCAATATACCTCCCATTCTGTTTCTCCCTCCTTGCTCTCAAGCATGTCTCATGAAAAGTTGGTTTTACTTAATTCGTCTGCA
The DNA here is from genome assembly GCF_050624435.1 of Tenrec ecaudatus. Taxonomy (NCBI): domain Eukaryota; kingdom Metazoa; phylum Chordata; class Mammalia; order Afrosoricida; family Tenrecidae; genus Tenrec; species Tenrec ecaudatus. The sequence continues at coordinate 30,441,998 of NC_134540.1, forward strand.
GTTAGTGACCCACTTCTGACCAATAAGAAGTGTTTGAGAATGATGAGGGCAATGAATGTACAAACGTGCTTGACATAATGGATATATGTATGGATTGTGATGAGTTGTATGAGCCCCCAATAATATGATCTTTAAAAAAATAAATGAAGGGGAATCTACTGGGAAGACTGCTAGGAGCCGGCTTTGTGACACAACGAACAGCAGTGGGTAAGGATGACTGGATCTCTGATCTGGTTGTTCTTTGTGGAACTACAGTAGCCACACGCTGCAGAGGCGGACGGGTCTAAGAAAGGGGCTTACGGTGGACTCAGACAGAATCATTGTGAGGATGCTGCAGGGTCAGGCAATTTTTTTTTCTGATCTACACAGGGTTGTTGTGAGTCAGAACTAAGAACTACAATGATGGGTGTGTACATATTATATATAGAGAGTGGGTGTATATGGATACACATACCTTCATATGGATCATTTGTAATACTTTTCAGTATTTCCTGAAACATCTCTTTGATGGATATTGCTTTGGGTATCTTTCAAGCCTTTTGAAGAAGTGGAGATTTTAAATTTGGCTTAATTTAAGCAATTGGGTAGGAGGAGACAGATTATTATTGTCAATTATATTTTCCAAGAAAGAACATTTGTAATTAGATGTACAATTAACTTTGAATAATTCAACACTGCACTTCACTGTTTAAATTGGTTTCACAAAACAGATGTTTTAAATGACAGCATAGTTGCACATAACAACCATGTTGGTGAACCATGTGACTATGTAAGGTCATGCAAGAGAAAATTAAGAGTTCATAGAAAATAAGCCAAGTTTTTGAAATTAATCAGGAAATAAAGAACATGGTTTATCATGTTAGCTTTCCTTGGTGCTGACAAAAAATTATTGTCTGATGAAATGTAGATTCAAATATGTTTTAAGCATGATTAATCATGGAAAATATTTATGGAACAATTACTAAATGCATGAACTTCACAATTATTTTCAGAACTAGGTACTATCAATATCTCTTTTTTAAATTAAAAGATTCAATAAAAAAAAAGTAAATCAAATTGTCATGCATCATTCATCCGGCAAACACAAGAAATAATTCACCCTAAAAAGTTGGTTTTCTATCCTTTCAGATCTGTAGCTTTCCCATAATCAACTACAAATTCCATATAATTCAAGCAAGCATAAATTCCTCAAAAAACAAATCATAGTCATAGCTAACCATGAGGTTCACTTTTATAAAGGACATTGTTAATTGCATAGACATGCGTAATTCTAATTTATCCTCACAGTAATCTTCCAATTTATATATTATCAACATTATTCCCCTTTTTAGATTAGTAAACTAAGGTTCAGTGAATTAGCTGTAGAACCACATAGTTGTCTGCACCTCTTAGATGTGTTAGACTATAGAACACGCAGTTTCTACTTTCTTTCTCTCTCTCTCTCTCTCTCCTTCCCTCCCCTCGCACACACACTCTCTGGTCCTATTAAAATGCACCCTCTGTTTCCCTCCTAAGGATTAACATAAATTACTTAGATCTGATTAATCCCGTTGTGACTGGTGAACATTTAGATAGTTTTCACCCAACATTATTTCCTGCCTCTCAGGAGCCTGAGGAAAGTGTTATTACAGGAGTAGCATTTGCTGCCTCCACCACACAGCACCTGTCGAACTGCGTTCACCTGAAGCAACAGGCCTTACCCTGCCAATTTTACCACCAGGCTCATCGGGGCATAGAGAGTCACATAGCTACCTCAAAATCTACATTATTTCTTTTTTCCTTCTTGTTTATACCATGCCTTTCTTTACCAAAACACATGGTATAAAAATGTGAAAGCAGAAAGTAATTTGATCCGGAAGAAGGTAAGTAAAATGACTATTGGATTATTCATTCCTTATTTTACACTGTTGAATAATACCTATACTGAGAAAGTTATCAAAAATGAATTATTCCTAAAATCACGCTGTTTATGTAAGTGGGTATGGCTTAAGTATGTTGATATCCCGTGGTATGCTAGTTAAAGCAGGACTGTTTTATTGTCAAGCCCAGCATCGAAATATTAGAATCATTACATTTTTGTTTCTTCCATCTTGACAACGGAACCTTGAATCTGAGTCTGGAGAGGACAGGCCTGGTTGTGGTAGCCAAACAACGTCATCAGCTCTGAAAAGACATTTATCTTTTAGTTGACATGAGAGTGAAACAAGTGGCCCGGTTTTAAATCAGAAGTGTACATGAAATCCACATTGCAACTGAAACACTACTAAAATGCTTTCAATGATCAAGATTAGGATCCCTTTCCACTCTGGAGAATTTATGCACATCTCCCATCTACTCATATTTATAATCATATTTTTCAGCTATTATGATATACATTTAATGTATTTACAGATAATTAGGATTTGATCATTATGCCTACAAATCATCATATGCAACAAGAAGATTGGAATACCTGTAACAGGAATTCTGATGCTTATAAAAAAGCAAATGTTTTATCAATCTCTCTATAATAAAGATTAATAATTTTATTACTCTTATTTGATTGAACTAAAACAGTTTTCCAGAAATCTGTCAGATAAGTAGTGATAATAATTTGCATGTGTCCCTTTTAGTGGACAAAATAAAACGAGCATCTAGGATACAGCAGGAGATCTTGGATAATTTTTTTTTAAGTAATGAAGATATGTGAGTGTTTTAAGTGAGGTCGGTGTGATTCTAGAGAATCTGAAGAGAAACTAGTTTTGAGAAGATCTTTAAAAAGAACAGAAAGAGTAGAGAGAAATAAAGCACAAAATGGGAAGAAACCCCAAACCAATCTCCCTCCCATGGAGCCCAGGATGACTTACAGTGAGCCTCCAGTGCGGGGCGGAACTGCCATTGTTGCTGAGTCTGTACCTCGATGGGATTAGAAAGCCTGATCTTCTCCCAGAATGAAAAAAAGAAACATGGACACTAAAACTTGGGGGGAAACCTTAACTTGGAGAGTAATAAGGGGACATTAGAAGGGGTAGCAAGAGGCCTGAGATTTGAGATGCTGTTCAGAGCAGCTTGAGAAATGGCATCAGGTAGGTGGGCGAAGTGGAACTCGGAGGGAAGAGACAGCAAAAGACAAATGCACCACGATCACATTAAAGTTGACAAACGCACTTAATTAATGAAAAGTAGATCTTAGACCTCCTTTTGGGAGGCATCAGGATGTAAGTCATGTCCCGCTAGTGATCTGCATATTATTCTTTGTCTATGGGAGACCATTTGAGGGGTTCATTATTCATTGCCATGTAAATACAGGCAACATATGTATTTATTGTATATATTTTTCCTTCTGGTTTGGTATGATCTGAAAAAGAATGGAGATAAAATCAAACATAGTTGTCATAAAAAAGAGGGAGAAAAACTGCAAACAGGCATTTATCTCTGCACGCAAACTCTGAATATTTCCAGAACAGTCTTAAACGGATCCAGTAGAATGGATGAAATGAAGCACCTAAAATCTTCAAGTATATAGAAGTTTTTAAAAGTTAGTAAGTGTATTTTAAATTGAATAGTGTGTAGTAAAATGTCATGACAAAAACCCTTATAAGGAAACATATTTTCTGCAAAGCTATTTTCAAGTCCCAGTGACAGCAGAAGTGTGAGGAGGTAATTAGCATAGTTTATGCGTCTACTATGCGCCAGCAAGTGTGCTTTATACATATGGTCTCTTTTAGCAAAATTGGCAGATATTTGCTAATCTTGTACCTAGATAGTTTATACAACCAGCAACAAATGCTGCTCTCCAATGTCACATACACGAAGCAATGGTATCATGAACACAATTCTCCTATTCAATGACCTCATCTCGGTAGAAATCACAGAGAACCCAGTGCTTCCACCCATCTGGAAATATTCATAGATTTCCTGGTTTTAATGATTTCATTCCACTTTGCCACTCTTGCAAAACCGGTGTCCCAAGAAGACATCTAAAATATTTAGAAGGCTGGGTCTGCAGACAAAGTCTGAATTACTCTTTTTTGTTGTGTTGAAAAGCATACAAATGGCAGTTCATGCAGGTAGCGTACTATTCAATAGTTCAGCAACATCAAGCAGTATTGTACAATTGCTACCGCAATCAGTTTGTCTAGGATAATAATGATACTCATTTAAGAAGATTCTAAACACCTTTTTCTTGGCTTCATGTCAGTATTTACTGAACTGAAGGACAAAAGTCCTAGGGACCAACAATTTATGAGTTCAGGGACCAACCATTATTGGGTTTCAACCTCATCCATGGAGAAGGGAGAGGTTTGGTTTGGTGGGCACTTAGACTGAGAAGCACATGATCAATCAGTGATGCACAGTGCTAATTGTGAAGAGACACTTCCCCTCTCCCGGCAGAGCAGGTTAGTTGCTAACTTCAAGTTCAGCAGTTCAAATCCACCAGTTGCTTGGAGCAAGTTGAGGCTTCCTGCTCCCATAGAGACGTGCAGCCTCAGAAGCCCAAACCAGCATGTCTACACCATGCTACAGGTTGTTGTGAGTCAGAATTGACTTGATAGCAGAGAATTTCACTTTTGAGTTGTTTTTTTACAATTCTAGGAATTGCAATAATTTTATGAAAACAAAAGATGATGTTTTAACTGGGAAATGTATACTTTAAAATTAGTTGTAAAACTTATGGAAATACAAATCCTACTTAATAACCATTATTAGTATATGCTTACATTGAGGGGTGCTATATTGCTGTCTGTGTGAATAGGACATGCCCTTACAATGGAATACTAACTATATGTCCCTTCCAAAGATCCCATCCACCATTATTCATTGCTTGCTAGTGTTTATCACTATTTGTTTCAGTTGAATCTACTAGACACTAAGCTAGGTCCGTGATTAGGAGGAAGAAATGAATCTGCCTGATTGTCAGGGATATCCTCTTTTCACTCATCAAGGTCAGGCCATAAGAAATACCCAAAATGAACTCAGAAAGAAAACCATGTTGTTTTTTTTTACTGGAAATCATCTTTATCTTCTTTGTGTAAAGGTATCCTAGTTCCAGATTGGCATTGTGATTTGTCTATGCAAGTAAATAAGCAGAGAATAAGGCACGGACATTAACTTTTAGGTTGATTAAATTTGGTCATGGTTATTAAGAGATTCATGGGTTGTTTGTGCCTAACCAGTGCAATGGTCTTTGAGTCAGTGTTGAATCACAGTAATCCATGTGTTTCAGACTAGAATGACTCTCCAAGCGGTTTTCATCACTTTGGCCTTTTGGACGTAAATCATGAGTTTTTCATCTGATTACCTCGGTGCACTAGTACCACCAAACGTTCAGCTCCTACCCCAACGCTCAACCATTGGCACCTATGTGGAACTCTTTATTTATGGCTAGGGGAATAGTAATATGTTGGATATATTTTGGCACTTATTAAAATTCCAGGAATATAACTGTTAAATAAACTAAATTAATGTAACTTTATTTTGATATGTAAAGATTTTTTGGTGGCTATTGCTGGAATTGTTAGCGCAGAATATATGGGATGATAATTATAGCAATAACTTGAAAGATTGCATAGGAACCTCATGGAATAGTGAATTGATCTGAATGAGGGAGGTACAACTCAGCAGAGAAAGTGGCAATGTTCGTATTGATCAAAGAAGGCAGTATCCCTGAATTGTCCGTGTGGAAATAGTTTAATTGGTGTACATTGAGCCATGTGTATTTTCAACAACCAAAACAAATGTTTTTTAAAGTTCATGATTGATATGTCCATATGAAGATTCAAGGGTTGTTGACTTTTTACTTTTTGAACAAAATAGATGTTACACAATTAATGACAAAATTACACAAGCATTTATCTATCAAAAGAGGATACAGAGTCAGGTACACTTATTTTGTGGATTCTATGTGTATCAAAATGTACTTTCCTCTTAGCAGAATTATGAAAGAGGCTTTACTATTCAGTAAGGAAAAATCACCATCCGAATTTAATAAAGATATTAATAACTTGAGCTAGGGCTCTCTTTAGAAAGCTGTTAAGTGGTTTAAGCTATTTGTGGAGGTAAGAATGTGAAGGGAATTGCTAAGACACATACAGGATGATTCAGAAGAGCTCATCCATTGTCATTTATCACATTGTGTGCAGTAAATTAGTACTTACAATGCCACATGAATTCTAATAAATGCGTTCTTCAGGAGTTATTGATAGAATCTTAATAGAGATATACAAGTTTAGTTTCAGTATGCTTCTATTAGTAATATCCATTGGAATAATTCTAACATGCTATTAACTAGCACATATATGTGTGTATGCAGATGTAAATATGGAGATAAAAAAGTTACATACTATTTCAGCTATTACCAATTTGTTATTCACATTTTATTTCAGAAATATTTTTAAAAGGAACACAAATATTGATAAAATCTTCTCTATTGTTTGTTATTTATTATTATTATTTGAGATGTGTCTATTTTGGTTTTGTATGAAAAGCTCATTCAAGATAATGTTTTAAATTCTTCCTACACAAAGAGGTTTAGCAAAGTTAGTGGAAAATGGAATTAATGATAATAAAATCTTCTATGAATTTTATGAAGTCCTTTCATTGATACAAGTTATAAAGGGTATCATTTCTTCTCTAAGATTGAGCATTTCTGTCAAGTCCAAAGACAGTTTTACATAAACTGCTACAGCTTAATAAATATATGTGACTATAAATGCCAATTAGAAGCTGCATAGGTAGCTATTACAAAATACATTGGAAAAAAGTCAAAGATATGTACAATAGTCTAACAATGGTTTGTGGTATCAAAAATTGTGTACTCCTATTAAAGTAATAATATGACTAGAAATGATGAGTTGACATTAATAACCAATAATAATGTATTGAATCTTTAAATCTCTAAGAAATATAGTACATTATGAATTATCAAGGAAGATGGTTCTTTTAAAAGAATATCTATTTTCATATCCACATATTCTTTTCTCTCATCCTGTTATCTTTGTTTTTAGCATTTTATTAGGGACTCATACAACTCTTATCACAATCCATACATACATCAATTGTGTAAAGCACATCTGTCCATTCTTTACCCTCATCATTTTCAAAGCATTTGCCCTCCACTTAAGCCCTTTGCATCGGGTCCTCTTTTTTATTTCTCCTCCCTCCCTGCTCCCCCCTCCCTCATGAGCCCTTGATAATTTATAAATTATTATTTTGTCATATCTTGACCTGTCTGATGGCTCCCTTCACCCCCTTTTCTGTTGTCCATCCCCCAGGGAGGAGGTCACATGTAGATCCTTGTAATCGGTTCCCTCTTTCCAACCCACTCACCCTCTACCCTCCCAGTATTGCCTCCCACACCCCTGGTCCTGAAGGGATCATCTGCCCTGGATTCCCTGTACCTCCAGCTCCTATCTGAACCAGTGTACATCCTCTGTTCTATCCAGACTTGCAAGGTAGAATTTGGATAATATTAGTTGGTGGGGAGGAAGCATTTATGAACTGGAGGAAAGCTGTATTCTTCATCGGTGCTACATCACACCCTGACTGACTCATCTCCTCCCCTAGAACCCTCCGCAAGGGGATCTCCAGTGGCCGACAAATTCATCCTGTATTCTTTCGAATTTGACAATCTTCTGAAAATAAAACAGATGAATATATAAACATCTAAAGTCTACTAGCAAGTTTCTGTTTTGTTTTTTTTTTCCTTAAAATAGGCAAAAAAAATAGGGTTTTCAAAGGTGGGAGAGCTGGAGCCATTTATTTTATTAGGACATGGCCATTCATGAAACTAAGAAAGAAAAAGAACACAGCAAAACATGTCTTAGTGCAGACTCTTTTTTTCTTTCTGAGAAGGATGAGCTACATTTCTATTTTTGACACATAAATGTGTTTTAAGAAGTAATATCATTTTGGGTAACCACAATATAACCCAGTCCTTGACCCCATACCATCATTTCGTTAGCTAGTTTACAGTTTTCTCTGATAACCATGGCATTTGGAGAACGTGTTCTGGAACCAGCTGAAAATCATTGACACAGCAACCGTGCTGCCTGCGCTAAGATCAGATCCCAGCCCACCGCTGTCCTCTGCGACAGTGTAGACCCAAACATGCAGTTTCCCAGGCTGCCGTCTTTATGGGAGCTTGGCTCTAGGGCTGTTCTTCCAAGGGAGCTGTCCATCTTTCCGTTTATAGCCAAACACTTAATTGTAGTACCTCCAGGACTCCTCAGAACTAGCATACCCTGGTACAAACACCAAGCCTGTTCCCTTAATGCCTATCTGAATTTGAGCAATTTACTTTATCTTACTGCCTTGGTTTTTATCAACTGTGTAAAGAATCCTTCTTAAAGTTGTAAGACCCAGCATGTTTATCAGAAGTTCAGTACAGTGTGACTGAACAGAATATGTCTGTTTTCTCTTTCATTGAAATTACTTTGTGTGGAAATTGTCAACAATGCCATGCCATTTTAAGGAAAACAATAATTCAACATACATTTGAAAAACTGAATATAAAGAGTAATGTCATATGTTTGCAGTTACAATATGTCATATATGTTTGCAAAAATGAAAACGTGCCACTGCGTCCGTCATACCAGAGTTCTCCATGCACAGACTGATGGAATTGGGATCTATCGTACTGGAATGGAAAGTATTTCCAACTTCTGCTTTTGTGGATTCCTTTGGTAAATCTCTGCTGCAGTAATCTTTTTTTTTTAACGGCAGCTCTATAAGATCAATTAAATAGAATGGACTGCTTTTAGCTCAACCTGTAGGAGCTGAGTAACTACTGAGAATGTCTTTTTGCTTATTTCTCAGTTGGTTCTCTTTGTCGTCAAGGTAACGATTTAACAATCACCTTTTCTCACGCCCCCTCCTCCCTGAAGAGAAGGCATGTACAAACCGATCAGCTCTTTTCAAACTGTAGCTAAAAATATGAAGTCGAAAACACAGATTGATTTCACGTGCAAGTTGCAAGTTTCATTTATTTATTTGTTTGTTTGTTTATTTGTTTCTAGCTCTGTGGGGGGAGGGCGCTGGTGGTCAAGGAGAGGGCTCCCCCAGGCACTCAGTACAAGTGTGCTCTTCACACCAAATAGGAACAAACACTAATAAAAAGTGCCTTTCCCTTAGCACTCACTCTTTCATCACCCACTTTGACTTGGGCACTTCCCATGAATGTATCAAAAAGAAAGCCTATATATTTCTCCCCCAAGCCCTAGGTCTCAGACACTGGATAGGCTTCATGTTTTCAGCCATGAAAACTTAGACTTGAAGAAGTAGGACACTTGTCTGATTTCAAATAGCTGAAAGTGGAATAGGTACCATTTGAACCCGATACAAATATACACATATCTTTAATTTTAACTTCTGTATGAATTCCTAAACTCCTTTTGGGTTTCAAAGCCTATGTTTGAAGAAGCATGCTTTCTTTCCCCTAGTTCAATCTGCTGCCCTTCTCAGCATTTCCCCCGGAGAGTGGCACAATATTTCTATCTCATCATGGGAGATACCTATAGAGACATTTTTGTGAATGGCATTGAGTGAAGACCTGTGTAGTAAGCTTTTCTTCATACTAAGATGGAATTAGGTTCTTATAAGTCACAAAAAAAAACCTTTAGGCATACTGTACTTTGGAAGACGTTTGAGAACTCATTCTTCTGGAGTATTCTAGTATCTGGTGATAATGTACTTAAATAACTGAGTTAAGGCACCTTATCAAAATGTGTGCATTTTAGGAAGCAGGGAGTGGTTAAATGCAGCAAGCCAAGTGTTGGGTTTGCACACATAGTAAAATTTACCTGCAGGACAAATAATTCAGAGTCTAATCGCTCTTAGAGATTTCTGCGTCTTACAGCTCCTTTAAGTCAAGCTGTTTTGGGGTTTGTTTGTTTTTTATATTTCCTTGTTTTATCTTTTTTCTTATCTATCTACATATATGCATGCACATTTTTGCACATCTCATCATTCAAACTAACCAAAGAGAACCATGTTGTGTTGCAAGAGACTGTATTCATGCCTAGCACTTCCTAAGCCCCCACAGAGACCAGATACACCCTGTGAACAACCCCAGCAGAAACCAGTGTGGCGAGGGAGCGAAAAACAGAGGAAGTAGGAAGTTTAGGAATTCACCCAAGACCACTGTGTGAGTAGACAAAGTCCAGACACTGGTAGACGGGAGCATCACTCCGTCATTAGTTTTGATGGCTGTGAAGGACAATTCAAATGGCTTGCCCATGAAATGCTGTGAGATCCTTTATCAGTTTCAGACACAACAGATAAAGTGTTCGTGATAGCAGGAAAGGATACAATAAAGGGTGAAACTGAAGCACTTTGGAGGAAGGAGCATTCCCTTAGGGAATGAGAAGCCCGCAAACAGTAGTGCTACAGGACTCTATGTAAAAATAAGATGGGATCTGAGATACTAGAAGTCATATTTCTGAGGTACTTTCGTCGCTTTTTTGAAGGAATATTTTATACTTTTGAAAGAAAAATGTAATTTTCAAAATACTCACTGACATTTAAAACAATTGAATCAGTATCTATTTGGTCACAGATCACTTATAAGTCAGGAGAGGAAATGAATCCAGTTTAAACTGTTTGGTTTCAACATGAGCAGTTGCCCTTCATTTTCCTGGTACATTTTCTCTCCTTCCTCTATTTATTCTTCCTGTCTCTTTTTCTTCTTCTTGGCTTTCTTCCTTCCATTTATTCTTTCTCCCCACTGCACCCCGAAATACTGCCTCATGTAAAATAATAGGTATTCTATATATGCTTAAAGGAGCCCTGGTTGTGCTTTCAGCTAAACTATCAACCTGCAAACTGAATGGTCAGCAGTTCAAACCCATCTGATCCTGTAAAGATTTATGGTCTCTGAACCTCTATATGGGGTCCCTGTGAGACGGAATTGACTTAATGGCAGTGGGCCTTGAAGGCACTGTGGTTCACTACTTGTCTGCTAACCAGAAGGTCTGTGGTTCAAACCCACCAGTCACTCCATGGGAGAGAGCTGAAAGATGTGCCAGTCTACTTCCATAAAGATTTACAACTTTAGAAACCCTATTAGTCCTGCTTCTGAACTTAGTTTTATCCTGATCAGATCACCAGGAATCACACGCAACTTGAAATCAGTGTTTCTATATGGGAGTACATGATAGTACTTGTAAGGACAAACTACTGTGATTTTTGTCATGGTAAAAGTTTTCTTTTTGTACAAACAGGCATGCTGCTGTCCTCATTAATGCAAATTAGATGGTCATCTGTCACTGTATATCTAAGTAGTTAACTTATAAGCATTCTCAAGTGAATGAGAAAGAAATGATAACTGGCTTTAAATAAAATGAACATAGTGCAATCTCAGATTGGTATTAAGTATGAGGAAAATAAATATTAGCCTAATCACAGAGCCTAACCATATTTCTTACCCAACTTACATGCAAGTCTTCCAAACATACACACAGACATATACCTCGCCAAATATATGCACATGCAAACTCATAATCCAATCTTTTAGAAATTATTTTGGCTTTCATTAGGTTCCCAGAATTAGGATCTGTGTGTATTTATTCCAATTTTACCCTTTTACCCATGTTCAGGTGCAGTGTGACTTAATCTAGATGAGTGCACATGTGACCTCAAGTATTTAAACCTGTTCAGGAACACGTCGAACATGCCTCTACAGGAGAGGTCGACTCACTGTGTCTTACATTATTTATTCAATTGCTACCAAGTGGATACATGTAGACATAGATGTAATGCATACAATCTAATTATCAACCTCTCACAAATTTGATATTTGCAAACCAGAGTAAATTATTATTTTATCATTCATATTGTATCTATGAGTAAGTCATAACACTGATTAAACAAATGTCACAGACTTTGACTCAGACTTGCAACACATTTAATTGAATATATCACCATTATCCTTGCACCAAAACACAGTATCATCTATCCTGTTATGTTTAAGGGACAGTGAATCTTGTTTGTAAAAACTCAGAGTGGGTTAATAAAAATTGGGCAGTTCTAACAGGTTTATTACTATGTGAATTAAGGAAAATATATTCATTTCCAATATTTATTTCAAATATTTCCAATATTTAAAAGAGTCACTCCGTATTTGTGCTGACTATAGGGTAACCGCTTAGGAGAACCTCAGCTATACTGGTGCTATGGATCAGGAGACTGACTGGAGAGGCTGTGAAATGTGATCTGATTTTCAAGATACAGGATTTGGTGAGAAATAAGAGGTATGGTATAAGAAAAATAAGCTAAGGATAGTCCCAAAACTTGTATCTTTTATTTCTGAGACAGACTGGTGATACCATTTAATTAGGATGAGAAGGACAGACAGACAGACAGACAGTTGATAGTACAGTTGTGGATGTGTAAAACTTAAAAGCCTCTAGAGAGTTACTGAAGGATGTGGGGGAGACAGTTGGACAAACAAATCAGGAGAGGGCAGAGTGGGATACAAACAGAGCATTTCAGAGAGCAGAGGCAGAGGAGAATGCATGATTGACACTGAGAATTGACTTGATGTTCAGAACTTGTGAGGTTTCTGGTCATTTAGATCACAGAGCCTTCAGTGATGGTAGGGGAGCAGGATATCTTAGAGCAGTAACTTCTGAGGCAAGGGAGATGAAGTGGAGACAAAGAACAGAGCAGAGAACTGCGGTAGACATCAACAGTAATTAATGAATGGAGTTAAATGAATGGTCAAGACTTTTTGTTGTTGCTCTGTGATGTGGTGGTCTTTTATTTCCAATTGATTTTAATCATTTTGAAAAAACAAACATGGAGGGTGCTGGAGAGAGGTTTGTTTCTGGAGCAATGTTCTTGAGTCGGTGCCAGAATCTAGAGCGCAGTGTGGTTGTATTGAGATACAGTCATGGGTTCAAACAGAAGGAGAATTCCGAGTCTGGTGCAGAACCGGGCGGTGCTCCATTCTGTCATCCACAGGGTCGCAGTGAATCAGCACTGACTTGATGGCACCTCACAACAATAAACAATGGACCACTCAGCTGTTAACCAGGGGGAAAGACTGAGGATATAAGTTGAGGACAGAACCGGTGAGTCGGAGAGTCCAGCGTAAAGAGAAATCAACATGCTGTCTAGCAATCTTTGTGTTTTCGTGAAGTTTTATTTTTTTATGCATGAGCACATAGAATATATGAAGAATGGATACATTTGAACTGTGAATTTGAAGACTGGTGAGTGTGCCAAGTACTTGCAGGAGCACACACCAGTGTTTGGAGTACAGCCAGAATACTCTTTAAAACCACGTGCTGGGGCAAGTGATCAGGAGGGATGAGGCACTGGAAATAACATCACGCTGTGGGAAGTAAGAAAGGGTCAACCCCAAGATAAAGACCTTCCACAAGATGGATTGACACCGTGACTGTAACAAGGGCTCAGACCTCACAAATGAGAAGATGGCACAGCAGTCGGCAGGGTTTCTTTTGATGGGTCACAGATGAGTCAATAACATCAAGCAAGACCCACCGCCAACCTGCAGAAGAAAAGAACCTCTAATAAGCTCTAGCTCTTTTGTGAAGTCCGGTGGTCTGTTTGCTCACTCTTTACGCATAATTACATGCATTTTCGTTTTCGTTTTCAATCCAACATCACATTTTATATTACTTGAAGTCTACTTATTCACTGGATTAAGAATTATTCCAGATGGTGGTGAGGTGCTATGGAGTGGGTTCTGACTAATAGCAACCCAATGTACAGCAGAGCCATGCGCTGCCTGGTGCTGCACCACGCTCACAGTTCTTATGTCCGAGCCCTTCGATGCAGCCATGGCGTCCATCCATCTTGTTGAAGGTCTTCTTCGTTCTTGCTGCCAGACGACTCTTTTTTATGAAACATTTTCCCCAGTACCCACTATAATGACTGGCACAGAGTAGGTGACACGTAGTGAATGAGTGGGGGATAGGTCCTAAAGGCCTTGGGGAGCTTAGTCCATCTTTAAGTCATCTGAAGAATAATCAAGCGTAAATATAACTTTGAAGGATTTTAGCAATTCTTACTCGTATTTCATACTTCTGTGTATAAGGTGTTTTGTTTGTGTGTGTTTGTAAAGTCTATCTTAGTTACCCAGGTGAGGAATGCTTGAGAGACTTGTTAGAATCATTTTCTGTTGCTGCAGACAGGTGAGGAAGACAAAAAAGTACCTCTGCTACATCACATAATTCTAGATTAAACAAACACACAAAAAATTCAAAAGATGAAGCTATTACTTCTCAAAATATCCTCCATCTGGATTATCCACTGCTGAAGGCTATGTTTCCATATCTGTGATCATTCCCCAAGGAATTCGGCAACTTGAAACTTACGCCACATTAAAAAGACAGCTCTAATTGTGCTGCTTTTCAAAGTTCGCTGAGTCTGGGAAATAACAGAAAGTCTGCAGGTATGAACTCAAGGCTGTAAGGTGGACAGGGGAAGCTTTCACAAGGAAATTATTGTAAGATAGACCTTGTTTCATTTGTTCAATGAAAAGGTTCCTCGTGGTGAGAAACAAACAAGCAAACAAAAATTCTTCAGCACAACTTTTTATCAAGTTTTCAATGTCCTTAAAATGTCTTCATAACACTGTCCCCTGTCCTTTGAGAAAACTCTATTAAGAGTTGGAATTTAAATAAGCAGCCACTTTAACCTTTGGAGCTGACCTCTCTTCTTTCTTTTTTAAATGTTTTGTTGTGACTTGGTTTACTGAGCAAATCAATTTTCCATTCAACAATTCGTGTATATTTGTTTTGTGTCATTGCTAGTGATCCCCACAATGTGACATCATTTATTTCACATCTTCCCTGTGCATCCCATTTGCATTTCTCCTGAATTCCTAACCCTTCTGAACTTGGAACTTGGATGAATGCTGCCCTTTTGATCTCAGCTATTTGAGAATTCGAAGGACCAGATATCTTCCTAATGTCATTATTTCTCTTTTATTTAGCTATCTATTAGTTGGCTGTACATTCTGTCACAGGGTGAGTTCCGGTCCAAATCTGAGAATGACTAAGAGACATAATCTCAGGGTTTTCCCAGTCTCTATTAACTAGTAAGTCTAGTTACTTTATTTTTATGATTTTGAGGGTCTTTTCCGCATTTTTCTTCCACTCTCACTCCCCCCAAAATGACTTTCATCAAGTTTCTTCCAACCCATAGTAACCTTGAGAGCGGAGGAAGGGCTCCCATAGGTTCCCAAGATTTTTAATCTTTAAAGGAGCAGGTGATCTCATTGGGAGTAGCTGATGAGTATGAACCACGGCATGAACCTGGAGGTTAGGAAGCCAATGCTTAATCCACTGCACCACCAGGGAAACCTCCACTCTGTCCAGAAGTTTTAATATGATCTCTTTCAGTGGAGCTGGTATAGTGGTAGCCAGGCATCATCATCTGCTGCTTCTGGCTTCTGTGTTGTGGAAGCTGACATTCGCATGGTCCCTTAGTCCATTGAGCTAAATATTTCTATGAATCTTAGGCATTCTCTTCACTTGCCCTTGCTCTGGATAGGAAGAGACAAAGAGTTACATGTTAGATCACCACTCATGAGCTTTTAAGACCCCACTCTCTGCTCATCAAATATGTAGGACCTAGTCTTTGTGTCTACGTTATGACAATCGCCATTAGTAGCCCTGAGATTATAAATGGAGCTGGTTTAGCAGAGCCCCTTCAGAGCGCTGTTGAGATTGTACCCCTTTTGAAAGCACCTCAGGAAACAGACAGGCATACTACTGAGATCATTGGTCTGCAGGAAGCCACCGAACACAGAAAAACGCTTAAACATATTTTGTTTAAAATAAACCTGCCTGCATATCCGGCATGGTTTAAAATCAATCTACACGCAGAGTAAATCATCAGAGAAGCTGGAGTACATGGAGGAGCTCTGGGCACCAGGAGCAGGTGAAGACAAAATAACAATCTGCAATATGCTGTTGACACATGTGCTTGTTGGAAATGAGGAGGACTTGAAACAATTGCCGATGAAGGACAAGGATTGCAACCTTCGGTATGTAAAGGAGACCCAAATCCTCCCAGCTGGCCTATCAGTTATAGCATCATGATCAGTTGAGGAAAGATTGAAGTGTCAAGGGTTTCACCTTGCTTGGATCCACAATCGATGTTCACGGCAGTGGCAGTCAGCTCTGAAGATGTATCGCATTAGGAAAATGTACTGCACAAGAGTTCTTTAGAATACTGAAAAGCAAGGCTGTTACCTTGAAGCCGAAGGTGTGCCTGATGCAAGTCATGGCCATTGTGAAAGGTGGACCTTCAATAAGAAGGCTGAAGATGAGCGGATGCATTTGAATCGTGGTGCTGGAGAAGCATGTTGAAAGTACCATGGACTGCTAAAGAGACGAACAGCTCTGCCTTGGAAGTACCAGTGTTCCTTAGCGGGAAGGATGGCGAAGCTTTATGGTCCACAATTTGGACAGAGACTAATTTGTGCACAACTTGTTCAGAGAGCCTCGTCCCTGGAGGAGACATCCTGCTTGGGAATTTAGAAAGGCAGTGGAAGTGAGGGGGCCCCCGAGGAGAGGGTGGCCAACTTGGCTGCAACAATGGGCTCAGACAGGACACCTTGTGAAGACGGCGCGGGGCCATGCGGGGTTTGCCTTCTGTTCTGTTGTGCAAAAGGTCACGCGGGGCCGGGACAGGCTCAATGGCATCTAACAATAACAACAACCTAGGAACTGGAACCAGGGCCGCAGTACGTTGTGCCTCACTCTGGTATGTTCTAGGGCTGCTGGAGTTCTTTAGGAGTTCTTTATTTTTATTAGTGGACTTGGAGCTTCTTGAAAAGCATATGGAATTTGATTGGAGGTAGCCTTCCTCAACTTACCACAGTATAAGGACATTGCCTAAGAATGAAATAAGAGTTTTCCCTGTAGCATAAGAGAGAGCTTGCTATCCTAGTGCCCCTAGATGATTCAAACTGCCCAGACTGCCAAGCTGTCACTTAGCAGTCAAACACAAAAACATTATGTATATGTGGATTATCATTTGATAGTATGTCAAAGTCTGTAGCTCTATTGATTTCACGAATGAGGAGCTCAAAGAACAATGAGACTCAGCTTCTCCAGTAGTAGAGTCCGTGAAATGAACTGACACCATAGCGGCAACGATGGGGCTTCAACATGACAGGACTTGAGAGGATGGCGCCGAACCGGGCAGGGTTTGGTTCTGTTGCACACAGAGTTGCCTTGAGTCAGAACTGGCTCTTGGACACCTGGCCATCATCACAACAAAAATGCTAGAGGAAGAACCTAGTTCAAGTCCCTTTATTCATAATAAATCGCCTAATTTCAACTTACATATTAACAAAGGGATAGATGTCTGGGGAGGGGGCTGCATAACAATTTACCAACAGAATCACTAAGAATGTCTGCTTTTTTATTGCCTTCAGACATTAGAGAGATTGGTGGCATCTTTTCTCCTTAGCCCATTGCTTGTGAACTTGATATCCAGCTATTGGTATTTGGTATTATTAGTATTTGCGCAGAAGCTAGATTCAAGTGTTTCCGCCAAGAAATCGCCCAGGATACAATGCAAATCGCCCCATGAAGACAAATGCCTTCACAACTCGCCCCATGAAGACAAATATCTTCGCTGACTTATGAAGCAAAGGGGATTAATTTTTTTTCAAAAAGTGCTCCTGCCTCAGCTTCGTGGTGCGATCAGTGGTGTTCACCTGCCTTTCTCAGTGTGACTGGCATGCTTATCAAAACCAGAAAACGGAAGGCTTCGGAGGCATTATGTAGCTAAAAAAGGAGCCTATTTTGCCCATTAGTAATAAATGTGCCTGCTGGGCAGAACACAGGTGTACCTGAAAAGGTTCCGCAATTCTCGCTCGCTTAGCTCTGCCTGCTATGAGGGAAACTGCTCCAGAGCATTTTGTAAAGGAAGAGTTTATATAATTGACTTTACGGGAATTAGAAGAGAGAGTTCAGTGTTGGTCTGAAGCAGACCCACTCTAAGGTGAAGGGAGATGGTGCCATTTAAAGCCAGAGAGTGGGTCCCTGCAGTCGGAGAGGTAACCTGAGACGTGGGCAGGCCTAAGGGAACAAAGCCTTTACCTTAGCCTTTCCTCTGGATAGAAGACTGCCAGTGAACTATTTGAAGAGAACCTGGCACAGCTTCCGCCATGTGGAATCAGACTGTATTTGCACTGCACTCAGAAGAAGGCTGGAGTTTAGAAAGGGCTGAGTGTAAATATTGTTCTGCTGGTCTGCCTTTCCAAAAGTTGATTCTCGATTCAAAAGCCCCTTCTCCTCCTTCGCATGGAACAGTTGCAGGCAGGTTTTCGACTTCATTCCTCTGTCACGCCGAACTTCACCCGTAGTGCGGATGCCAGCTTTCTACTCCCAACTCCTGTTTTCCATGTTTAGGGTGAACGCACATTAGCGTTTCTGGAACAGCTGGTGGAAAGTGAAGTTTCAGCAGGAGTAATTTATACATCTGTACCATCTTGGGGGAAATGGGACTTGAGTGATTTAATAGCAAAGGAAGAAAAGGAAAAACCGGATTTATACGGCAGTGTTACCAGAACAAGAGCCTGTCAAAAGCAAAATGCTAGGGTCCTAACCTTGGAGGATCTGAATGAAATCTCGATGTTACCAGAATTCAAATAGTGAAAACCTTTTCTAAGAACTCAATTAAAAAACAAATCCAGAAATTTAAGTATGGGAATTTTGATTCTAAAAAATACATCAGCAGTCATATAAGCCGGAACATAAGCTAAATCTGACAGTATTTAAAATGATTCCAATTAAGTAGTTGAGTTGTGGATTACAATTAAAATGCTAGTTAAGCACATATAAAATTAATTTTAGTAAAATGTAAACGTTTGTGAAAACTCAACTAATACGATTGATGTATTCTTCAAACTCATTAGAACAATAAGGGAAGCAAAAACCTTTGCAGATGACTAGTAGATCCATAGGTAACTCATCATGTAGCCCATAAAAGATCCTTTGCTAGAAACAATGGCTAAAGGAAGCCTGGCGCTTTGGGCCAAGAGCAGGGAAGAAGGTAGTTTCCTCGCTTTGGTAATATTTATATATCTGAGCATAGTGTTTACATGAATCTTGCAAGGAAATGAAAATAGTGATTCTAATGCAGCCAAGAAGTTCTATATCTTAGGTGCTTATCATTTTGCTACACAAAATCAGGTCCAGGCACCCATAGACCACCCCAGTGCAGGCATCACACGGGAGCTATGAAAATTCAGATTCTCGGGCCACATTAGTTCTGAATCAGAATCTGCATTTTTCAGATGCACCTAAATGTTTGGTGGCCTCTCTGAGTGATGCAAACACCCAGAGGCTAAGCCAAAAGGTTGGCAGGCCCTGTCTACCCAGAGATACCTTGGAAGAACACCTTGGCAGTCTTGTCTTGAACAATCAGACACTGTAACACTGGGGAGCATGGAAACACCATGAATCCAGACTGACTGAGGAGTCATGTCATTAATGTGGGGAAGTTTAGTTGGATGACTCTGCTCAAGTATTCTCTTTTATTTGGGGGTTATGTGGTATGTGAGGCAGGCCATGATTTGTGTTGAAAGAATGTCAGGGATTTGGCAATAGTCAAAATTTTATAGACTTTCCTACAACAGACTGGTGGTCTCGTGAACTCCCTGGAATGGTTCTGACCATTCAGAATAAAGGGTAGGAATAGATTTTGACGGTTGAGAGAAAATATGCCTGTACTCTCAGGAACGCACGAAGGAGAACCACGTTGATTGTAATTGCAATACATTCTTCTGCAGGGAGAGGACGGTGTAAGGAAGGATTCATTTCACAAATAACAGTGTCACTGTCTTAGGAGTTAGCTTTGAGAATCTTCCTTGTTCGTCTTCTCCCACAATAATTGCTGACATGGGCAACACCAGCTGACTACAAAAAGCTCGTGGAAAAAGCAACTAAAAGAAATCTATTTTTTCCAATAACTTTTTGAAGCCCGCACCTGTATCAATGCTGCTTTTGTTAGTGGCCAGAAAGTTGGTTCCAACTCAGGGTCAACAACAACCGGCAGCATATCCTACGTTGGACAGCGTAGGTAAGTGATGGCATCACCATTCAGTTTATATTAAGATCGACTCGTTTTCTGCTCATATTCTTTTCCCAATTTGTCCTGAAAATTGTTAAAATTCTTTGGGTACTTCATTGCTAATGGATCCATTTTATTAAGCTCTTCTTATCTAGTGAAACAGTAATATCTGTCTCCCTCCATTCTGAATTTGTGTGTGCTCTGAGGGACTCACATAGGACGAAGGCTTGTGATTTCTCAGTTTCTCAGCTTCTGGAGTTTATGGTTTTAAACTATTTGGAAGTTCGAAATATTAAAGTTTCACATCACAAGTCTTTCCAAAATTGTGTGTACTTTAGAATCGCCTGGTATCTTGAAAACACTTTCAAGATTAGCCATAACCCAGAATGATTGCATCCCAATGTCAGGGTGGGCATGATGAGTGTGATGTCTGTTTTAAAGTTTCTTTGCTAATTCCAATGTGAAGGATATTTGGAGAATTTTATCAGAGACACATATGCAATTATTTATAAATATAACACTGATATTTAACTCACTGGATCTGTTCATTGAATTTCATCCTAATGCAAACAACAATCCCAAGTGAAATGTCCCCCCAAATGATCCCTTCCTGACATTCTTATTTCTGACAACTGCCCTTCCATACATGAAGCAGAAGAATTAAGTTCCACATATACTCGAGTATAAGCCAACCCAAATATCAGCCTAGGCATCTAATTTTACCACAAAAACTACATTAAAATGTGCTAAAAAACTTGGCTTATACAGAGTATATATGGTATCTCAAAGTTACCATCGGCTCTTCTTTTTTTCAGAGTTGAATCCTTAGTTCTCTCTCCAACTCCATATTTCAAATATGTGTATTTTGGACTAGGACTGCATTTTAGTTATTTCCGTTTATTTTAAATGTATGTGTGTGGGTTTCTTCCCCTTTTAGCACCCGGCACAGCTTTTATTTAGTTAGTTTTATCTTTTAACAAAATGACAGTAGTTCACTAGTAAAGGGGATGGGACATTGGCAGGTGAAACCATAATTGTTCCTGTTGCCAATTTTGATGGTGTAAATATTTCCCCGCCATTAATTGTAGTCTCATGGCAGCTTTCAACAATTGTGAATATTTAAAAATTGATGCTGGCACGCGGGTTCAGTCTGTGCAGAATGGTGTACTAAATCAGTAATGGTGCCACTCTAAGTAAGAGTAAGGGTTCTGCTTACATAGCATTGTGACATTAACACCTGTTCAATTCCATGGAAAAAAAGTTTAATTTTACAAATTCAATAATGCCGTGTACTTCGTAACTAAAGAAAATGTAGCACTTGGTCCTGTCACATTTCTCATCACAATTTACCTAGAAATCACATATTTCCTAATTGTTCTTGTACATAAAAACATGTATTTAATCCTTATCATACTGTATAACACAATTTATCAGAAAAGCAAAGGAGAACACTCTACACATAAAACAACAAACTTCTAAAGTTAAAAACATATTCTATGTGCATATATTTATAGGTTAAGTACTAAAGCAGCAGATGGACATTGGGCCTCCACTCAAGCACTTACTCGATGCAAGAACATGTTGTTCTATTAAATTGGCATTACAGGATGCACACCTTCCCTACACGATTGCTGAAGAAAAATGTGTGCATAAGCAAATGTGGTGAAGAAAGCTGATGGTGCCTGGCTACGAAAAGATATAGCATCTGGAGTCTTAAAGGCTTGAAGATAAACAAGTGGCCATCTAGCTGAGAAGCATCAAAGCCCACCAGCTCAGCTGACCACGAGGTGTAGAAGGGACCAGTTATTAGACATCAAAGAACTAAAAATCACATTAGTGGGTGCCCACCTTCCTGATACATTTACTGAAGACAAACGTGTGCATAAGCAAATGTGGTGAAGAAAGCTAATGGTGCCTGGCTATCAAAAGATATAATGTCTGGGGTCTTAAAGGCTTGAAGATAAACAAGCAGCCATCTAGCTGAGAAGCATCAAAGTCCACATGGAAGAAGCACACCAGCCTGTCTGACCACAAGGTGCAGAAGGGACCAGTTTTCAAACATGAAAGAACTAAAAATCATATAAATGGTTGCCCACCTCCCTGATACGATCAATGAAGACAAACGTGTGCATAAGCAAATGTGGTGAAGAAAACTGATGGTGCCCAGCTATCAAAAGATATAGCGTCTGGGGTCTTAAAGGCTCAAAGCTAAACAAGTGGACATCTAGCTCAGAAGCAATAAAGCCCACATGGAAGAAACACACCAGCCTGTGTGACCACAAGCTGTTGAAGGGATCAGGTATCAAATATCAAGGAACAAAAAATCATATCATTGAAAATGTGGGTGAGTGCAGAGTGGAGACTCAAAGCCCATTGGAAGCCAACTGGACACCACTTACTGAAGGGTTGTGGGGAGGAGATGGACCAGTCAGGGTGCAGGGAATCAGTGAAGAAACATATAACTTTCCTCTAGTTCTTAAATGCCCCCACCCCCACTATCATGATCCCAATTCTACCTTACAAATCTGGCTAGACCAAAGGATGTACATAAGTACAGATAGCAACTGGAAACACAGGAATCCAGGACAGATGACGCCCTCAGGACCAGTCGTGAGAGTGGTGATGCCTAGAAGGTGGAGAGAATGTGGGGTAGAAAGGGGGAACTGATTACAAGGATCTACCGATAGCCTCCTCCCTAGGGGAGGGACAGCAGAGCACAAGGCGGGGGAAGACATTGGACAGTGTAATATATGACAAAATAATAATAATTTATGAATGATGAAGGTTTCATGAGGTAGGGGGAGTAGGAAGGGGGGAATGAGCAGCAGATATTAAGGGCTCAAGTAGAAAGCAAATGTTTTGAGAATGATGGTGGCAACAAATGTACCTATGTTCTTGACACAATGGATGGATGTATGGATTGTGATAAGAATTGTATGAGCCCCCAATAAAATGATTTAAAAACACATTCTATGGATACTTCTATAAAATTAAGATAGTGATCCAAGTTAAATGTAATGTTACCTTTTTTCCCTCTATCAGATGGCATGGGCATTCAGGGCAGTAAAAGGCATGGAGGTGACTGCAGCTGACCTCCTCTGGCTTTCCAATTGCCACAAGGACAGGGTGAGTCAGGCCTCCCAGCTCCATCTCTCTTTACCTCTTGGGACCCCCAGCGTTTCTCAATGCAGGGCACTGCCATGTAGACCTCGCAGACAATACTCATGCATTAGGGGCTGACTAGATAGAGTCATCACTCTCTCAGTCAGCAGCTGTGTCACTCTCTGACCCTCAGTCTCGCGGCCACTAGCCCCTTGGCCTCTGCCTTCCTGAACCAAGAATCTCCCTGTTGCCCTGCCTCTCAGACTCGTAGTTTCAGGCTGCTCTCTTCCTCTGCGCATTTTTCTGCGCTATAATCTCCCGTGCCTGTGGTCTCGGTCTCCAATACTTCAGACAGAGATCTGGAACTTACTCCTCTGAGGTCCTGGAATTTTGCTTCCTGCTCCGGATTTGAAGATGACTCATCCTTATTACAGAGAGGTGGTAATGAAAGTCGACTAATCCCCATGTGGTTTTGGTGTTACTTTTTCCCTCTTTGCATAGTCCCCACCAACCAATTGTTAGACGCTATGGAGACATGGGTAGAAGAGCCATGTTAAGAAATTTCACTCTACAAACTCAGTGAAAAAGAAACATAATGTAAACTAAAAAATGAATGAATAAAATAAAAATTAAAAATGTAAACCAATAACACTAAAACTATTATTTTGCCGAATGTTTTCTCAAGATCAATATTACTTCTAAACAATTTTCTCCACTCAATGCAAAACACTAATTTTAATTCAGTGAAGTCTGCAAAGAATAGAAATGCACAGTGTCTCTGAGAGACTGAATGATTAAAATATATTTCTGATTAAAAATAACATTTAATTTTGACATGACTGAAACTATGCAAAGGAAACACCAACAAAATAACAAGATGCAATTCATGAATAAGAATGAATAAGTCAGAGATATTTTTAAAGGCCTGATGTATATGGTGCATAATTCCTATCTTAGGAATTTGATACAGATGATATTTTTTTAATATTTGAAAGCGAATACGTTGAGACTTTTCTTCTTGAGGACCATAGAAGACATGGACCTTCTGAATTATTTACAAGCATTAACTTTCTTGTTTTAACATGAAGCAATTAGAAGATGTGAAAAAAAACAACAACATTGACTTGTGCCCTTGTGTCCTTTCAGTGAATGCCAATGAGTTACCTGTATTATTTTAAAAATCAGAAGAGAAACTACAATGGAGGTAGAAGTTTCCAATGTTACCCCCTCTGCTGAGATTGCTAATGATGCCCGGATGGAGTGTCACCAGTGAACGGTGTACATGCTGGAGTCGGTTAGGCAGTTCTGCACGTGTTGAGTGAGAAAAGTTCTCCTCCTGTCCCTGTCACTCAGCAGCTATCCCTGTCGTTTCCACGGATTCATCTTAGTGACCTTGAACACAGTCACTTAAATCACCAGGTATCTTTACCCCAATACCTTTCAAACAAGATGATTTAAATTTAACCTTCTCATAGTAAGTAGTATTGGTACAACATCCACTCAAAGCCTTGCAGTTCCCGTGAGAAAAAGGTCCAGGCTTTTTATATACAAGTTCCTACTCCTGAAATTTGAATTTCACCTTACTTGGCAGTGTTCTAAATATCCACCATTACTCTCTACAATTATTGACATTCTAATGTCACCATGTACAGAATTCTTGTCAAGTAACCCATATGGGGCAGGTAGAGTAGCTTCAGGCTGATAAAGTTCTTCAGTTCTTAGCCTAAATTAGAAAAGGTAGCAGCTTTGCTTTGTATTAGATTTATTTAGGACTGCTTTCCTCCGTCTTCTTTCAGCATCTCCTGTTATTTAAGTCTATAATTCAGTTTACTTTTACTTCATAGTGGCATTGATTATCTGACATGCTAATTCGCATTGGATATTTTTAACACTATACACAATGCTTCTATTCTAAGACCTTAAATGGAAGAAGTCATTACCTACCCCCAGATCTCTAAAGATTAAATAGTCTAATATAAAGATATTAAAATGGTAATATTGATTTTGCAATTGATTACAACACAAACTCAATATTTGCTCTTTTACCGTCGTTGTTGCTCCTCGCCGCTCTTAACTGGAAGTTGTTTGGGTAATGATATTCTGCATGAGAGAGAGGGAAAGAAACAAAAAACCGAAAACAACATATATTTCTCACCATATTTCCATGTGAGGCTTTTTATAATTCTCATAGAATGTGTAAATGTCAAAGGCTTCAAAATTCAGCCAAGAGTTATCACCATGTTGAATCTAGGATCTGATTTGGTGTTCAGATATTTATTTAATGTTGTAATATTGCACATCACGGAGTAGCTTTGAGCATCCTAAGACAATTTTTAAAACCTCATCGGGAAAGGGAGGTCAACTGACACCGAAGCAGTTGAATTCTAAAGTGACATTCTTCGAACTCATTTTTGAGGACTCTTCTGCCAATAAGCTTAGAATGTCCTTGCATTATTTTTTCTTTTTCTTTTAATTTACTTTATGACCTAGGATATTAAGTCCCCCTCTAGAAATGTTTATCAGAAAATTCAACGTCACTCTATTAACTCCGACTCAGAAGCTATTAAATTCTAATAAGATTCTGTGTTTTTGGTTTGATTTTGATTCAGAAGAAAAGGCTCATGAAATTGCAATAAGTTGCTTTAACTGGTGAAGCAGAAATGAACATCTATCCATTTTCACCCAGAGATTAACCCAATATGACAAACGCTATCAGATCCCCATTGCTCTGTGCTATTGCATTCGGTGACAGCTGCGGTCAGAAACTGGACCATCCAACACTGCACGCAACCCTAGCGTAGAACCCTATGAATGTACAGGTTGTATGACTCAGCTGTTAGGTGATGTTCCTCGAGGTCAATCCCTCTACACAGGCAACCACTTAAAGCAGACGTAATGTCTTCCAATGGAAGCACCAGGCCCTGCAGGTTGATTTGCCTGCACTTTCAAGTGTAACCAGAAAACACTGAATTTACAAGTGATTGTTTCCAAAAGCCAGAAGCAGCATGCTTTATTCTTTTTAAAATAAAAGCTATACTACCAATAAAAAACAAAGCAAAATTCTACTGGTTTGATTTTACTTAATGTCCATGATAGATGAGCCATTCAATCACTGACTTTGGATGTTTTACCAGCTAAACAATGCTACCTTGTGAAGAATACCATATTAGGTGAGGGAATATCATCTATTACGGGAAAGGCGATGGATAGTTGACATAAGTTGAATTAGATTTACTTGGATTCCATTCTAGGATTAGAATTTACTACCTGTGAGAGACAAATGAGGTTTTCTGTCCCTTGAAGACGTCCAGTCAAGAGAACCCACGGGGCCCTTCCTGGAGGGCTTCTGGGACTCGGAATTGAGTCGCGGCCAGTGAGTTTGGTTGGGAGCATTGAAAGTAATGTCAGGACTACTCGTTAAAATAATTGTGTGGTGTATTTTGGAAAGGCGCAGTGGTTATTGTACAAAGAAGCTTTGTAAGATTGGGATGTTACCACGTGTCATTTAGATAGACACACAATCTCTTTTTGTTTTTTACATTTCGGGTGGGATGAAGTTGCTGTCCTATTATTTTTGTGATGTACAGAACTCGATTGCATTCTTCTAGCTTTCAGGTAGATTGAATATATACAAGTTAAGTCCTGGATATTACTTACTATTTGGAAGCATTGGAGAAAATCAGGAAGAGATGGGCAAAGAAAATTGATTCAGACTGTAAAAAAACACAAAATGTAGACAACACAAAAGATCCATTATCTTTAGACTTTCCCTTCCGATGGAAGCATTTTGACTTCATAAAATTAAATTCAATGGTTAGATTCCTTTGTCCTGGAGATAATTCCTTTTAAAATCATGTTTTTGTGCATAAATTTTTGGTTGTAGCACTAAATACTCTATGATTTTATTTAATTTAGATGTGATTATATTTAAGCAAATAAAACTAAACTTATGATCTGAAATATGTCAAGCAGAAAACTGTTTCTCAGTAACTGCATAGGAGGAAGTTTCAATAAGTTTGGGGGGGGGGGAGAATTCCATAATATTTTAATTCAATTTTTCATGGAATTTTGAAGTCTCTTCTTATATAATTTGTAAAGTTGAATAAAAGCACAAGCTAAAAAATATATACTTGTTTTTATATGTTATTTAAGAGACTTATAGTCACAATGTTTACCAGATACACTTATAGAAACAAATAATTTTGAAATTCACTAAATTCAGTAGTAATTAGAAGGGCAAATTAGCTTTATTTATTATTCATTTGAAAAAATATTCCAAACAAATATGATAAAATGGTAAAAGCCTGATGTATTACACATGAGTGATATTAATCTTTATTGTTTTCTGTGTGCTTAAAATATTTCATTTTAAAAGGGTTCTTTTCAATTCCACTGGCATGTAAACTACATAAAATAGCAATGCGTTATGATACTGGGAACAAAAAGGAAAAAATGTAGTTTAAAAATTATAGCTAGTTGAGGAATTATGAGAAATAGGGTCTTTCAAGCTTGTAGTGAAAATGAAAATCAGAAATGAGTTTTAATACAGTAATACTGAACCAACAGGACCTAAATATATACAATTTAACTGTAAATTCACATAATTCTTTATCAGCAGAAAGCAAATTTTAAGATTTTTGTTTTAATTTCTCAGATAAATCCATTAGTTGCTTTGATTTTGTTTTAAAATATCAGATAAAATCACTTTATTATTAATACTTTGGTTATTCAATTATACAAAGATATAGTCATTAAAATTTTCAACATTATAACTTTCTTTGTCAAGTAGCTTTGAGACTCTTAGAAGATTACAGAACCCTGAAGACACACAAAAAAGAAACCTGCACATAAATCAGACATTTTTTCATACAATTTCAAAGTGTGCATGAACCTCTACGAATTGGCTCCAGATGGCAATTTTTAGATGAGAATATTGGAAATGGTCTCTCTCTCTCTTTCTCTTTTTAAAGAAAGTGTGTAGCATTTTTTTTACCATTAGAGTATATGGATAATTTTGTTTTTATTTCATATCTATTTTGAGAAAAATAATTTAAAATATAACCTATTCGTTTCCAATCTGATGATATTCCTTGTTCATAATGAAATAAACATAAAATTAAAATAAAGGTATACTTGTTTAGCATCACATGCCTAATTTGCTTTAAGTATACAACCTGGTAAATATGGATGTTAAATTAAACATTTAAAAATAGAAGAAACTCAACTAAAGGACTACCAATTTTAATTTATCAGACTGTATTCATTTATTCTTTCACGCTATCATTCTTAAAACATTCATTGGAAACTTATTTTATGACTCATATCATGGAAGTACTGAAGCTTAGTAATTTGTCTTTGTAACGTATTGTACTACAAAGAACAATGTTTAAAATGGGTTTGTTTTAGCATGGTGTTTTAATTCAAAATTGCTAAAACTACTTTGAGATTGTTATAATGAGAAACATCAACTATTTTCTGGGTAAAAGTGTTCTTACAAAAACAATTTTGTTTTATATAATAACTTTTTACCATTCAGTACAGAAATAGCAATGAACTCAAAGAATATAAGTATATGGTTAATTTCAATCTGTGCCCAAATATAAATGATAATTTAGACAAGTATTCAGTGGACTGAAATTAATATTTTAAAATGTAATAGATTATAGCTGAATTACCAAAATACATAACTGAATTGGCTAGTCATTGCCCTTATCTTCTATCATTTTTGGATACATACAGATATATAAACAAAGAAAATGAACAAACAAGTCAAAAAGAAATAAAACAAGTCAAAACATTTTTGACTAATTTTTTTATTGTAGTATATATGCTTACCTAATCAGAAAAACTCACTGCTGGGGCGTCTATGAAGACTCAGTGATCATCTGGGCACAAATTCCAACGGGCACCCATGTCAATTTCCATGACTCTTACTCTTGACAGTGCTACAAACTCCTGTCTTGTCACGTTGACTAAATGGCAGTGAGTCAGTCAATTAAAACACTTTTTTCATTGTATCCAAAGTTTATTTATCCCATATGAAACTGTGCAATATGAGAACGTAGGGATCAAAAAACAAAAAACCCTCACCGTAGACACCCCTGTCGCAATCCCTGTTATTTTTATTTTATTTTGTTTTGAAGCACTTTATTTAATAGACATAGATTCATGGGATAATAATCAGCATTTGATTATGATATTTAAAGTTGTATTGTAAGACAGTGATTCCAACCAAATGTGGTATGTTGGTTAAGGATAATACAATGATTATACAAATAATACAAACCACTAAGCACCTAAACAAAAAAAAATGTAGAAGGATTCTGAGCTGTCTCACCATATGGAGCAGAACCTCACAGAGTAGCAGAAACCATAAGTCTATCTGATACGAAAAAGATTCTTTCCCTCATCTCTTAATCCTGTTCTCGCAGGTCTGCTGCTGAATCTTTTGTTTTTTTTCCCTTCTTGTTGTCTGCTTCCTCTCATTCAGTCTCTCTACTATTCTGTCGATATGGCTAATGAAAACGCCACCACATCACCGATCACTGTAGAAAATCATCCCGGGCCAACGTAGACTCCAATGGTGTCCTAATTCCAAATTCTCTGAAGAAATCTAATTAGCCCAGCATGAGCCCAATGCCACCACAGAAACGTGGCTGTCGGAGGCCTTCAAAATCACATTTTCCACATGTGTCCCTGTGGATATCCTCAATGATTGGTGGATTACTGCAAGGAGAAGAAAATTTAATTAAATTCAAGAGGGTTAGGTTAGCACACTAAAAAGTAATTCATCATTATTATACTAGGTAATGGGAGAAACACAGAAGAGGCAAAATCTGCCTTTGAAGAAGCAAGTAATATCCTAGGGACCGATTACAGTTTTGAGAACTTGCAAGAAGGAAATATTGAGAACAATGCAGCATGGGCTAACATTGCGGGGACGCAGTCAGGAGGAGGAGTAAAGTAGGAAATCTCACTTTGCTAGGGAGTGCTTTACACAGGAAGCCAGATAGGAGATTATTCTTGAAAGAAGGAATGCATTCATACTAAACGCCAAACAAACAAAACAATATGCAATTGTTGCTGAGTCTATGTTGAATCTTGGTGACCTCATGTGGGAGGGTGTCCACAGAGGTGAATAAGATTGTCCATGGCTGTGGACGTTGGAAACAGATCTTCAGACTCCCTTCCGAGGCTGATCCAAGGAGACTCAAACGACCAGTTTGGGGGTAGTAGCTGAGGGTTTAGCTATTTCCTCAAGCCAAGAACTTAAATAAATACATATGCATATATACTTATGCACACATATATATACACACTTATAATTTTAGGCAGAGAAAGATGGAGAGACATTTTTATGATTCAGTTATATGACACCTCCTTGTCTAGACATTTACTGACTAAATTAAAAGTCCTTCCATTTTTTCCATAACATATGGTCTATTTGCAACACACCTTACCATGGAATTCAGTAATTTCTGCCACTCGGTTGGTTGGGAGCATCTTGGGGTCATGGGCATGTTGCAGTTTGTGTTTCGAATGTTTTGCACACTGCTTGTCCACCCGTTGGTCACACTGTAGTGACTTGCGGTGTCACTATTATTTCAAATTCCATCGAGGACCCCGAGGTGACCAGGAAAAAAGAGGAACAATAACTGTAAGGACAGCGCCAGACGGGGCAGTGTTTCCTTCTGCTCGACATAGGGTTGCTATGAGCTCAAAGCCACTTGATGACTTCTCTTAGCATTAATAATGATGTTGTCTTACAAGGCACCTGCCATTACATTGGGCTCCATGCTCTGGAAACAATGGGTTAGCTGAAGGCCGAGGAGAAATCCTAGCTCTGTGAAAGGAAGCCACTGTGAGGAAAACGTCCTGTCTGAAACAACGTAGGTTTAGGGAAGGGTAAATCTTTTCTTTTGTAGGTAAGATAAAATGTATTTATAGAGTCATCCATAGATCTGCGATTTTAGGAACATCTTTGAAGACTCTTAAGCAGGAAGGTAATAAATAAAATGGGCGGTGGGATTCCATATCATTTCATCTACATGAGCTTTCAATTCCTCATTTCTAAATTGGATTATGTGGGTGTAAAATTATGTCGAATAAAAGTTCATTTTATCAGTTCAAGCAATTGATAATATTTTTATATATAAATCCTTACAAAATGTTAGTGTTTGTCAAATAAGTAATAGTAGCTTAGCTTTTATAATATTAAGAAAATAATCATTTAAAATATCAAGGGATATAAAAATTGATCAGTTTCTTTTGTTCAGATTCACAACAACATTTCACCATAACAGCTGCTTTGGAATTATAGTTTGTAAAAATCGAGTATGATGATTATTTTATAATAATAAGCAGGTAAATTTTATCACTATCTTTTTAAAGGCTGGTTTGCAAAATAAAAAAGATACAGCTATCTAAATTTTATTAAAATGCATTTTGTTGTATAGATTTGTAGAAGTTATTTCCTTATTCATTTTGTGAAGCTTAGACCAGGCATTAGAATAATAGCTGTTTGTGTGAATTCTGATGATCCATGTCTTCTGTAATACACAAACATATTTGGTATTAAAACTACATGATATGCAAATTACTATTGGATAGCATTGACGATATTGCGATTCTCCATGCAAATACTATTGGTCACTATTTGTATTATCCACAGATGCCCTTGGATATCCAACGCTTGCTCTTCGCTTCTTCTCTAGCGCTTCCCGTTGAAATGACCCCTGTTTGTTTCTTTAAATAGTCACTGTTCTTTGCAAAACCCCTGCAGAGCCTGGCACTCAGTAAGAATGGGCCCTCCCTCATTGGTGTTTGGTCCAGCTCCTCTAGATAACATCCTGGTGTCCCTTGCTAGTGCTTTCACACTTTTGTTCTTATGAGAATAAAAGCAAAGGGTGTTCTAAGCAGGGCGACTTTCTTACTGATCTTAAAATAGTCTAAGGTAGCCTGTAGCATCATATCTAGTAGGTGTGCTCATTAAATATATTTTATTGTGTTGTTGCAGATTGACTATTAATTGGTTTCTAGTGGTATTAGCTAAATTCTTCTACATGTAGAAGTGGTGCAGTTTGGAATGATTTTTAATAAAATCACCTAAGGTTCACTTACATTTTCTCAACTCGTTTGTTTGCCTATTTATTCTTCTTTGCATAAATAAACTCTTCTGAGGTGAATGATCAGAAGAATTGAAGGTTGATAGTCCACTTATCTTTTATTTATTTATGTTTCCAAAAGGATATTTCTGCCTGTTGCATAGAGTAGGTAAGACTCCTGAAGTATAATTAAAATAATGTTCTATTGTTTTATGTTGTCTGGTATGTACAAAGGTCACTTGTGCCCAACTAGTATAATCAGAAGGTTGCTACTGTTGGTGGTGGTGTTGTTCGTGCCATCGAGTGACCTCTGACTCCTTGGGGCCCTGTGCAAACCAGAAGAAACACTGCACGGTCCTGCGCCATTCTCACCATTGTTCCTATACCTGAGCCCGCTGATGCAGCTACGGTGTCAGTCCATCCCACTGAAGGCCTTCCTCTTGTTAGCTGCCTCTCCACATTACCAAATAGGGTGCTGAGACCATTGAAGTTTATTGTGGCCGAGAGACACATGTGGGCTAATTGAAGGGTGGAGAAATAAAGGGCTTGGTGAGCCTCGCCTTCCTACTTTTGGACCTCTTGCTCTCTGATGGTCGGGCCAGGGTGCAACTGCCTTAGCCAGATCCCTACTTTAGCTAGCAAGGCTCACTTCCTGCAAGACATCCCTGAGGAGAAGCTGCATGGACCTACCCCGATGCAGCCCTGGATGCTGGAGCAGCTGTGTGGAGACTGCTGCCAGCGCTGAGATGCTTACACGCCCACTGACACTGCTTTCCTCCTGCAGTCAGCATCATTGGGTCTGTTTTGTGAGATGGAGGAGGACTTTGTGGATTGGCGTCTGACATAAGGGTTAATGTTGGATTTGTGGGCTTGGGCAGCACTGGGTTAGGATGTTTTCTTGATGTGCACTTAACCTTTGTATAAAACTCTCTCTTATGCATGAGTTTCTGTAGATTTGTTTCTCTAATGTACCTAGATTAACACAGATGCCTTCTCTAGGGACTGATCTCTCCTGACAATATGTCCAACGTATGTAAGGTGAAGTCTTGTCTCCATTACCTCTAAGGAACACTCTGGCCTTACGTCCTCCAATACAGATCGATTTGTCCTTTAGCAGCCCATGGTGCTTTCCCTTTTCTTGTCTAGCCTCATATGGCACCATAACTTAAATATACCGATTCTTCTATGGACTTCCCCATTCAATGTCCAACTTCCAAATGCATATACGGCAATGGAGAATGTCCTGGCTTGAGTCAGACTCAACTAAGTCTTCAAAGTCACACCCCTTCTCTTTAATACTTTAAAGAAGTCTTGTGCAGAAGACTAGCATACTACAATTCATCTTTTCTTCTCTTGACTGCTACTTCCAGGAGTATTGTTTATGGATTAAAGAAAGACCATATTTTTGACAGCTTCAATGTTTTCTTCCTTTATCATGTTGCTAGCACTTGGTTCAGTTGTGAGGGCTTTGGTTTTCTTTTCATTGAGTTGTAATCGATACTGAAGGCGACAATCCTTGATCTTCCTCAGAGTGCTTCAAGTCCTCAGACATCTGTTGTTTCATGACATCGAGTTGATTCCAATTTGGACCCCCCCCCCATATGATGGAGCAGATCTAACTCCTGCAGTTTTCTTGGCTGCAACCTGTCCTGAAGCAGATTGCCAGCCCTTTCTTCTACAGAGCCACTATGTGGCAAGTTTAAACTGAATCATGTACAGATGCATGATACTTAATTTTAGTAAAGCCATATTGTAAGTATTATGCCTGCATGTGGGAGTAAGATAAGGTTATTTGTTCCTGTAAAGTTTTGTAATCTTAAACCAAAATGAGCAGCTCTCCTCAATCATGTCAAGTCCCTCTGAGTCAGAATCAGTGGCAGTGGGGTATGTTCATTAATGCAAATGTGGATTACATGAAGGGTATCTGGGGAGTAAAAATGGTTTGCTCTTGAGTATTCACCTAAAAGTGGTTTGCTTGAACCCACCCCGTGGCCACGAGGGAGAAAATCCAGCTCAAACTCACTGCCACCCACTGGATGCCAACTCCCAGTGACAATGTATGGGGCTTGGTAAACCATCCCGGGGCAGGGGAGCCTCATCTCTCTCATGAGAAAGGTTTGGTGGGTTTCATCACCCACCTTGGGGTTAGCAGTCACGGACATGTGGTCACCTTCCCTTATGGAGATGGAAGCAAAGAAAACAAAATAACAGCAAGAACCTATAGAGCATTTCTACTGTGAAACTCAGAGACAGCTTGAGTCAGATTCGACTTGATGGCAAAAGGTTTGGGGTTAGTATTCCTTTGTTTTTCCCTGAATGATGTTCATAAAAATGTATAAGGTTCATATACACATTTGAATACTTCTATTTTAATCGTTATATTTATTTCAAACTCTGCAAGGCATGCATTGATTTTTTAAAGTTACTTTAAAATTCTATTCATTTATTTGCAAAATATGATTTTCATAACACTTCTCTTAGGTGAGCATGAAAGATAGTAATATCTCCATTATAACCATAACACAAAAGAACGTGGAATAAAGTCAGACAAGTTCGTTGCCTTATAGCTATGAGTCAATGAGCAGAAAATCAAGTGCAGATTATTGGTTCCTCTCAAACAAAATATGCATTCTTGACTAAATATAGCAGAAGAAAAAACGAGGGGGTGGGGAGACAGTGTGACATCCCTCAACTCCATTTGCTTGATACTCATGTTTTTGAATTACAGGGAACAAACAGACACTCTAAAAACTAAATGAAAAAGTAAAAGATGAAAGAACCACTTTGAAGTTATTTCTTGTCATTGCATGATAAATTTAGTGACCATGATATTCAATTTCACTCTATGATTTCTTGTCTATTTGAAATATTCTGAGAGCCTTTTCCTGATTACTTATACAAACACTAGTGTTTAATTGAATAATTAATATTAAAGCACATTAAGATTTAGGTTTTTTTTCTTTTTCTTTTTGGTACAGAGCTATGTTATACATGTTGTTGTTACTGTGACTGTCCGGTCAGTCCTGACTCTGAGTGACAAAGTGTACAGCAGATGACACACTTGTGGTGTCTTGCAGTATCGTCACTATATGCTCCGGCCCGTTGATGTGGCCCATGTCAGTTCATATCTTTTCCAGGGGTCATCTCCTTAGGGGCGAGGCTGTAAACCCCCTGGGAGTAAGAGGTGGTTTATAGCATTTACTCTTGCTGACCTCCATTAGAGACGTCCCCAGATGGTTTTTCTTATTCATATAAAAGGCGTCTCACCTCTGCTGAGATCGATTGACACTAACAATGAATTGGACAACTAAAAATACTGAAATAGCAAAACTTGGCTAATATGATTTTATGATTAACATTTGTTCAACTAAAATTAATTCTATGATTTCAATGAAGATCCTGTAACATAGTTTAATATCCCTTTGCAAACAAATCTAGGACCTGGGTCCTTGGTTATGTGGCTGAAAAAAAATCATTTGAAACTCAGTAGATGCCAAAAATTGTTATAATTGAATATGTTTTCCTCTTGGCTGTAGGCTCAAGCTTTTCTGTTCATACTATGAAAGGTCTAATTTAGTCTGGTGCCCCACAATTAAAAGTCTTTCCCATCTTTATGGATGTAATGTCATCAAAACGGTGCGTGAATATATCCATATATCCCAGACAGCTCTGTACATGAAATTCTGAAGATTTCTTTTAAAAAAACACAGCTAAGGTTTTAGCCTGTCCCCATAGCTTAGTGTCTTTAATCCTGGATTAACCTAACTGCTATTCTAATGATTTATTCTAAAAAGTGTTGTAAGATATTTTTACTATGTTGTGCAAGGAACTACATGTGATTCCAATTAGCCTCTGACCCTGACGTGAGAAATGCAGCATTGCTCAGTTTCTCGAACACATACACTGAGAGGGTGCCTACAGATCCACTGCTTGCAAGGCGTGGCCGTGTCTCCATGGCAGGGATAGGAGGTCTGTGGTTATGAGCCACCCAAAACCAATGTCCCTACAGACTGCTCAAAAAATCGTGTGAATTCTCTGCTTTTAATCATCTTCACATGCCACACAATAGAATCCTTTTAAACATCCCAAACGCACTATTTTCTTAGACTTGAATTTATATCGATTTCAGACTGAGGACTTACATCTAAAGAGCCAAAAAGTATATTATCCATGAGCTTTTTTATTTTCTTTTTACTGGATAATGAAAAGAAAGAAAGAAAAAACTATGCAGCCAAATATTACCCCATTAGGTATCAATTACAGTGAAATGACATAAATGATCAAAGCTTAAACACCCATGGTGAGGTTTACATGAACGAGAAAGAGATAGAATTTTGTAGTTTCCCCAAATGCCATTCTGCATAGAGCCAACTGACATCACATGCCACACTACCTGACACTTTGTCAGCATTTGAAAATACCTCGAGTGGAAGTAGCAATTTCATAAATTTACATCCAAGACCAGGGCATGATGATGTTTCACTAAGTCCTTGCAACATTCAACTCCATGTGTTTAAATACTCAAGTTTTTGTATTACAGGGAAAAACAAATTTGCTTTATATCAATCATTTTTTCCAAGTCATCCAAGTAAATAGATGAGTTTTATCCTAAATAACCATATTTTCTAAGTTTTATAACACTATATTTGTACCAATAATTCTTTAAAGACCAGCAATAAGTGGGAAACTAATCATATAACCCTGTTCCTGATCACACAGCAACTTAATTGGACACAAATATTAAAACATTAAGTTCAAATGGATGCCAAAGCAAGACTGTTGTTATTAGCAAGAAGATTTTAGAAAAACACTCAAGTAAATTCCTTGGGGGAAGCAACATTAGTATTAGGAGATTCCTCTGACATAAAATCATAAAATTCCCATTCCTCTTTCTTAAAACATGAGTGGTTTATGATGAACATAGGTGAATTTATAAAATGAATATTAATGCAGATCTACTAGGCTACTTGTTAGTTAGTTCTCAGTGCACAAGTTCAAGCATGGATGCAAGTTAATAAAAGAAGGTTCTAATGGATAACATCTATTTTGCAAATGAAAAAAATCTATTATAATATTATAGACGTTTCACCCATTTGATGAGGTTCAGAAAAATAACATCTCATAAAAATCTTTAAGTATCTATTTAAGATGAGAACACAGATTTATTTATTTAATAATAAAAAGAAAAGACTTTCTCTCAATGAGAGAAAAAATATATGTGGGCAGCTGTTTGATCATTATGATGTTTGCAAATATATAAACCATGTAAGAATCTTTACAAAGGAAACATTGAATTCATAATTTCTTGCACAAGTTCCCAGTGAAATTTTTGTTTGGTTACCACTCAGCTGGTTTATTTATTTAAGGTGTTATCAATTTATAAATGTGCTTTATTAATTTAGGAAAATGATTTATCACAAAAGTAATTAACATTAAAACCAAGGTCTGTTATATTTTCAGAGTCCACTGCTTAACAAGATAAAAAGGTCCAGCATTTAATTGACTTAACAGTTTTGAGATTTCTGAGCACCATAGAAACATAAATGTCCTTTCATTTCCTCCTAAAACATGAAAGCTTGAGGTTCACTCACTGCCCAACAGAATCAAGGGGAAATTAAGTTCTCCGGCCTCGCTGTAATGGTGGTATGTGCTTTAAATTACAAGTTTGACGCTCATAACATTTTACTACGTAAGATGCTTCTTTCCTGGGTCATGGCAATCCTTGCTTATAGCCTTTTGTTCCTTCTAATTTCACCCTCGTGCACCTCAATGTTGTCATCTTTTAAATCCATCTTTCAAAGATTTCAGGTAGCCCTATTTTTTAAATGAATCAGTAGATTTTGGAATAAAATGATAAATTTGTATTTAGTTTATATCAATTTCCACCTGCTTTTTTTTCCTTTAAATGTGCAGGTGTGGATTGTTCCTTACGGTCAGGAGTGACTGCTGAGCTGGCTGACTTAGGAACGGCTGGCTACTCATTGCTAGGGCCACCAGCTGGACACAGGAATGAAAGTTCGCTAGTGGACTTTCGGTGACAAAAAAGTAGCACCATAAAGATTTTATCTCCGCAACACACACGCGAGCTGAGCATTTCACTTTCGATATTTATAAGTTTTCAGTTAGAGTTCTTTTTAAATGTGTTTATGTTTTCTAAAGTTGAACTTCCTGTGGTTGTATTTATGTATTTTTAAAATTTTTATTAATCCAACAAACTTTCAGTGAAGTTCTCATAGGTTACAAACCTTTGGCTCCAGGTTTCATAAAAACCCTTTTCAATGTGTCTTCGCTCCAATGCATAACGTTCTTAGCGGGGAAACAGAAAAATCTTATTAGGAGAAAGAAAAATAATTTCTTTCCTTGTGGAAGTTTTCTCACAGTTAAAACTCATATCTTCATTTCTTGTGCCTCTGAGCTACTCAGTAGAATTCAGAGCTGGTAAGTTATAATTAGACATGTAGGATAATTCTAATGATGTCTTACAAGTGATGAAATCAGTCTCAGCCTTGTCTACCACCTGATTACCATGGAAACCATTGCTGGCCAACGGAGTAATTCTGATCAAAAGGAATTATTATTAATCCTCCTAGTATATGTTGGCTAGGGATTTGCACAGCTTTTGTTAAAGTTTCTTGTGGAGGCTGAAAGGTCCAGTAAGGGTAAATATTAATTCTTAATGCGCTGGAGAGCAAGAATGGCTTAGTCTCTGTGGGGCACAACTGGCTCTCAGTAAATCAGATATTAGCAGATTAGACGATCTGTCCTGCACCACCCAGGGATTAGAGATAAACAGGTGAGTTTGTGGAGGAGAAAAATAATTTCTTAAGCTGATTTAACCAAGTCCTTGCCTTTTCAAATGAGAAGTTTATACAGGAAAGCAAGAATATGCCAGGACTCTTAAATTTGTTAAATATCATTTACAGTAATTTCCCAGACATCCTCTGATAGCAATGAAAAGCTATTTTCCATTTTGCTTGTATATGTGTGAGTGTAAGACAAGATGAATGGAGACCAGTATACCTGTATTGAGAAGCATAGGGATGTCTTTTGTTTGAACCACCTCATATTGACCCAAGATCTCTATTACATACATTTCACAACTCATTAAAACAAACTTTGCATACGACATCCGAGTTCTGCAAGAACTGAAGACAGATTCTTTATTAAAGGATTCAGCCTGCAACGGCATGTCCTGCCAGCGTGTGACAAGGCTAAAATTGTTCTACAAACTTATA
The DNA here is from genome assembly GCF_050624435.1 of Tenrec ecaudatus. Taxonomy (NCBI): domain Eukaryota; kingdom Metazoa; phylum Chordata; class Mammalia; order Afrosoricida; family Tenrecidae; genus Tenrec; species Tenrec ecaudatus. The sequence continues at coordinate 30,481,476 of NC_134540.1, forward strand.
ATTATTTATAATTTCACAATTGAAAAAAATACAAAAGACAAATTCCGAATTTTATAAATGCTTTAACATATCCCCACAATTACTGATGGATGTTTCAAAATTTCCTTCTGTCTTGCTAGTTTTTTGGTTTTAGAATGCCATTATTTCAAAATGCAAGATTAATGACAGCATGGGAGATAATTCCTTCAGAACCAATAGAAATTTAAAACTGTGTCCTGATGGGCTGAAGATTATGTCAAAATTTAAAGCCCACACCCTCTGTGACCAATTACAACTCATTATTAGTACCAGCTAAGAAATATTTCAGCTCATTAGCCAAGGAGCACATGAAGGATTTTAAAAAAATATTCGTTGAGCAAATATTGCTTTATATTGCTTTATTCTTTAAAGGATAAGACAGAGCACAACCAATAGATTCTGAAATTTTTTCTTGATCTTTCTGGCTTTATATGTTATTTAGTATATTTTTCTTGATCTTAGTTTTTGAATGGGTATAGTGAAACTTTGCTTTAGTTTTGGCATGTAGAAAGAGGCAAAGTCCTAAATTGGCTATAATAATCATATTTTTGGCTTTCCTCAATGGAATGTGTTAGTTTCTACAGCTGTGTAAACTGAAAAAGGAAATATCATGCAGATATGATCAGTATTGGAAGCCATCATTTAAATGTTACATTTACTTAACAAACTTAATTTTGAAGGCAAATCACATATAGATTTATATATTTTTGTGTTTGTATTTTAGTCAATGATTAAATATCAATATCACAAAATAAATAATTTTACTATGAGAAAGAAAGATGTTACTTTGTTGCAAAGGTGCCTGTATATTTTCAAATCTGTGTTGGGATTTGATTCCTAAATTAGTCTTTTATACAACTAATATTATCGGAAAAGTCAGTGTCAGAAATCTTAAAGTCAATTAAAACTAAGGAACAACAAACTATAGAGGATTTCATTATTTTAGACAAATAGAGTAGCCTTTCTTAATTTAGCATTTAGAATATTTATTTAAATTGCCAAAGCATTTTTGCATGTTTTTAATAATTTACACCACTCTATATATGATGTTCCGGAGAAAGACGGGCTTTCCACTACCATAAAGAATTACCGCCTCAAAAGATCACACAGTTTCACTCACAGTGTGCGTGATTAGTTCTGTCATGATGTCCTATATGTCACGAGTCGTCAGAATCAACGTGACGGCATGCAGTTTGGATTTGGGGGCTTTGCAGGACGGACGTTTGTTCGCGCACATAGATTTACCCCGTCAATGAATTGAGCACTGGTCAGGACTTCACACACACACACACACACACACACACACACACACACACACACACACACACACTACACTTCTTCATTTATTTAATTTAAAGCCTCTCGAACGTGAACCCTTGAACAGAAAACTGGTTTATAGCAAAGCCAAGAATGTGTATCTTCTCTCTGAAAGAGTGGACTGTGTTCTTGTGTCCCTGCTTCTCTTCCCGGTTTCTCTGGGAGAACTTTGGTGTTTTCTGAAGAGTCTCCAGTGGCCTCGAGTGTGGTCTTCTCTCCTTTAGGTATTCCGTGCATCTTTATGTAATCAATGTATATACGCAGCCTTTTCAAGTTGCTCCCAGGCAAGTCCCATCAGCTGCTAAGTGCAACAGCGAGTTCTGAAAGAGCCCCCTCTTCTTGGGGTGCTGGACAAGAGCCCTGTCAGACGCCAGAGGTAGAATTCTCCTCCTTCCCTGTGAGCAGTTGGGAAACATAACATATAATCAATCTGAGATGAGGATATGACTGGATAGAGTTGTTTAAAAACCCTTTAGCTCACAATAAGAACTCAAAAAGATCAACTCAACAATTAGATTACCATGTGTTACCAGCATAGTTAACCTGGTATCTAGGTGTTATCATGGGGTAGAGTGTATAAAGAAATGGTTTTATGATGTATCATTTGGAAATTGAGAGTCTTATTAGTATTCATAAATCATGTACTTTTAAAATTATGTTTTTTAGAAATGTCTGGTGCTTTCCATTATTCATCAACTATGACTCTTCTTGATTCATTAAAATAAAAACTTCAATGAATTTAATTAAAGTGTAGAGTAAGAAAAAGATATAAATGAAAGGTCTAGCCTTTTAGTAGTTCCGTTCTAAAGATTATCATTGTAAAGAGAGACTATTCATGTGAATGCTCTGTCCTTGCATTTAGGGATATCAAAATAAGCCAGTTGATGTATCTATTTTTGAACCAACTTTTAAACAATTATTTATGAGATGTGGATTCTGTTACGCTAGAAGATTTTAACACATACTTTATTCTGAAAGCATATGTTGGAAACATAATGATCATTTTTTAACCTTAATTATTTTCAATGGTTTTATTTTTAAAATTCTGATTCCTTCAAGGAACAGACAAAACAAAATGAAAGGTCTACATGAGTCTCTTGCATTTTCATTGCTTTGGAGATGCAGAATTTGTCTCTACTTTTGGTGGTAAATTGTCAGACGCTGGCGCGATTCAGACGTGTTAACACAGCTCATCTGCCCGTGCCCAGAGAAAGCTCGCGTCCGCCAGAGTTCTTCTAGATAACACACTTCACGTGCTGGGGAAGCAACAGCCACGAGTGGCTTTAATGTTCTAGAGATGTAAATGGAGTGGATGGTTGAATGGCAATAAAAAAGCAATTTCATTTAGGAAAGCTCATTTCTTTCTGTGTATCCTGTGAAGGGATATTGTTTGATTAAAATAAAAGACATTAAAATTCAATAAAGACGGAACGATCATGGTTGAAGGAAGTTGAGTCATTTAAAAGTTAATTATGCTTGCGGTTGATCTCGTGGCTGTGTCGCTGATAGATGTGAATGAGAAATCTGCCTCTCGCAAGAAGCCTCGCTGGCAAACAAGGGTCGGGAAGGCTGTGTGGTGGTTGCGGGAGTGTGGAGAGCTGACAAGGCTGGGCAATTACAAAGAGAGGCGCAGACAATCTGAAAAGGAAGGTGTTCGCGCATCAACTCTGCTCTGTGAATTCATCCTTCAATTAGTTGGACTATAGAGAGAAGAAGTACTGTGGGTTGAATGACACACATTGTACAAGGTCCTGTCTCGATTCCAGCCCCTTCTTGAAATTAGATATGTGGTTTTATATTTGATTTTATATTTCAATGTGAATTATCACTTATAAATTTGACGAATGAGGTCTTTTTTATCATATCTATATTCTATATAGTGAATACAGAAACAGTATCTAACTAGTAGAAGTCTCATTATTTTAAATTAGTATTAATGATAGATGTTAAAATGTTAACTATAATATTCACTATTTGAAGTGATTATTAGCACCTGAAGCCTCCACACACAAGTCTAAATAAACAGCACATCCAGACATCAATCCCCAGAATTTAATCATTGAAGCAATGCCCTGGTTTCTTTTGGCAATGCTTTTTGAAATTCTCTCTACAAAAGTAAGTAGCAGCAATTTTAAATGTAACATATTTACATTTAAAATGTAAATATATGGGGGACGTTTTCGGAATCATTCTCTTTTGATTAAGCAGTGAGAGTTTTCCATGCTGCTGATACAAGTACATCCTTATACCACTGGGTTTAGGAAAAAGTGAAATTGCGTGGAGAGAAACTGTTCTCCAGAGAAACTGTTCTCCATCTTTTGTTCACTGTAAAGGATTTTCATCCATTTGCCATATGGGTGAAGATCTTTGCTCTTTTCCCTCTGACTCTGACTTTATGATGTATTATAAAGGTTAGTTCAAGGTAACCATTTAAGTTTTCAACTGATTCAGTCTTATGAAATTAAGGATAAAGTATGGATTCCCATTAATGTACAGACTATAATTGAGTGTAGAATTGAGTGTTGGAAAAGATTTCTTCTTGCCCATTATTGACCCTTCTCACACAATAGAGCCGTGGTGGGTATTTTAGAAACACAAACGACTCTGAACCTGGTGAAACCCACGGATAACTTTGGAAGCAGGAAGCAACTAAAAGGGACACACACACATTTTATGTCTAATTTATAAGCTACCCAGAAGTCAAATACCGTGAGTACTAAACTTAATACCATCAATAGTAGGAACGACAAGCTCTAATTTCAAAGAATAAGGCCTGACGTGAAGCTCTCAATTACAGCATCAACCATGGTAGTGACCACTGAGTGACCACTCACTGCACCCCAACAAGGTTATATTTTAAATCAATTCAACAGATACATTATTACAGTTTGACTGCATCTCCTAGATGACATAAGTAATTCCTATGTGTATTAAATTCCTTTTCAATACCACAAAATTTTTAAAAAGTGGTTTTCCCAGATAAACTCAAAGAATCAAGGCAAACCCTGATTTGAGAGTAAACTGCTGGACCAGTAATGAACATTAACATTGCTACCAAATGGATAGGGAAACTACTTGTTCAAAACAGAGGTGCAAAAAATTGCTTCATTCCATACTGATTCAGTTACCTTTTAGTTCAGAATCCTCTTTTCTTTGTTCTTGGATTTCCACTGGACCCATTTGCTTTCGCTTACATTACATGACAGCGCTCGCTACCACACAGACCGTGTTGACTCATAGCCAACGCCGTGGGTTTTGAGGGTGTAACTGTTTACGGGAAGCTGGACCACGGCTTGCAGTTAGAAGCTTGCGGTGGGTGCCTTTTCCACTGCCCTCCTAAGGCTTTTAGAATCAGCCAGGGTGAGTTATCTGATAGAACAACCCCCAGTAGCAGAAGTAAACACACTAGCCCATGGTTTCTCCTCCTTTCACTGGCAGTCAGGTGACAGGTCTCAGGTGGGTTTTAGACTTCTTCCCCAGGTTTGCAACCTAATGACACAGGAAGAGAATCAGATAAGTTTGCATGAGTTAAACCTGGAGAGGATTCATACACATATCTGCATTCCAATATACATGCTGTCCCATGGCTCCCATTGCCAATATAGGGACATGAGAAATAGTACGTTGATTCATTGGAGAAAGTCTGAATGTGTTGATCAGGTGATTAACCAGTCGGGTTTTTTTTCCCTTATCATCTGTCAATAATTATTTAGGAATAAAATCATGAACTCCTTCCTTTACTAATGCCCGAAGTAGATAGTGCATGGTTAAAAGCTTAATGCTCATTTGTTTAGTCATTTGTTATGTTAGGGAGTAGCCAGAAAGCTTCTAAAAATAATTTTAATAGAAAAGAACACATATCATAAGTGTACAGTTCAATTAATTTTCATGAACTAGAACACAACCACACACAGGAGACTCACATCAGAAATAGGGTTTCTCAAATGCCTATTAGACCTCCTACTGCTCCCTTCCAGTCACAGTTAGGTTCGTGTCATTTAAACTATAGGCATATGTACTTATTTCAGACATTTATATGAAGGTAAGTTTTTAAAAACAGTACAGCTGCTGCAGTTTTAATGCATACATGCATGTGTTTCTTCCAAATAAAATGTTTTTAAACATATGTCTGTGATCAATGCAAGACTGCAGACTAATTCAGTCGTTAGTACAGGTGTCTTCATCTCATTGGGGTAACTTAGAAAGAAAATGGAAAATTTTGTTCCATGGAGGACAGGGGGACAAAAATCAAGTGAATTTGAGGTCAGGGCTACTATCTACTTTTTTAAAAACTCAATGGGTATCTTCCCAATTGTTGGAAGCTTGGTAGGAAGAATGCTTCACATTAAGAAAACCAAAACAAACAAACAAACAAATAACTGATTTTTAAATCCATATAATGTCTTAAAAGAGGTCAGAAAATCAGAGATAAGTCAAAGAAGGAAGGTTGTAAACCTCAATAGATAAAGAAACTGTGGTCAAACACCAGAAGTCAGTGCCAGAAGGTCACCCAATGACCAGGCAGTGAAGTAACTGCTGAAACTGGAATCTTGCGTGGTCTAGTGTCAAAGCACTGTGTGAAAATCAGTTACCTCAAATAACTGACCTTTCCATCGGTCTTTTAAAGAAAATTGAAGCTATTGAAGATGATTTTAGGTAGCCAGTCATGACCAGGGATGAGTCAGGGACTCGTCCGTAAGATCCAGAAATTGACATTCATTCAATCAAACATTGGCTGCCTCAGGGATCCGTTAGGCCAGTTCAATTCAAGACGGAAGGGCTATTAGCTTAACAAGAGCATTATGGCTGCTTTGGGAGACGCCAAAGGAGTCATCATGATTGATTTTTTTATCAAAGGGAATAAGGGCATCAGGTGGGTTTATTAGGAAGAACTTTTAAGAAAATTGGTAATTGCACTGGTGAGCAAAGATCAGGAAATGTGCACCAAGAATGTGATTTCTTTTTTACTTTCTTATTACAATACACTTGCTTATTCTTCAAGAACAGCAAGGATGTCTCATGGGAATTCTGTTGGGAAACCTTACCACATCTATCCATCTTTCCCCTTCAGACTTCTTTTTGGTCCCCAACCTCAAAGAACACTTTAAAGGAGCCAGATTGGAGTCCTGTGACAGTGCCAAACGTTCCATTTTGACACGGTGTAAATTGCAGAGCACAGAATTGATTATGAAGAAATCAGTAAGAAAAGTGGATATAAATTGCTCATGAAACTCTCATTTTTTTCTATAGCCATAAAACAGATTTGCAACCATATGTTTTATCCAACTTTGAGCAATCTGAAGGGTGAGGGCTTAAACCTTATCATCTTTCGGTCAGCAATGAGGATGCTTTCAATGGAAATACAGGCACTATGTTGGTTTGCAAAGTCAACTTGGTAACGAAAAACACAACAGCAGTAAAATTAGTATATCATGTTGTGTGAAGAGAGAATCCAGGGCATACGGAGAAGCAGAATTCAAGAATCTAAAGTTGGGAGAACTAGATCCATTTTGGGAAACACGCACGAGAAAAAAAATCTATAGAAACTTCCTACGCTCGTGACCTTTCCCGCACATAATTTAAGCCAAAGCGATGCTCATGCAGAGAACAATTTGAAGAAAGTTTCACGAGCTGAGACTTGTTCTTAAGATGACTAAACAATGAGATGTTTTTCTCTAAGCATTTTTTTGAAAACTAATACCTAGACTTATTGAGCTCTTCTCCAATGCCAGCATGAACACAGACACAACACCAACCTGCAGAGCAAGAAGAGTCAATAGTATCTAGCACTCTAAAACAGGGTGAGAAGTGCAGCAACAGAGTTCCAGCATCTCCAGGTTCAGGTTTTAGTTAGAGTACACAAGCAAAGTGGGAGAATGCAAACGTGAGGTCCTACATAAGCCTTCTTTTCTTATCTATTTAGTTCTTATAAATATCCATAGTTGCTTAAAAAGAAAGTATCTTGTAGTCCAGTATTAGAAAAAACTATTTATTATTATTAGGCTCTATAGAATATCTTCAATCTATTCATTTACATCATAAATTCACTTTTAATTGATATTTTATGAAAGTCACTTTGCTATATAAATAATCTTAAAGCCTTAGGTTGTGTCCGAATATAAAAAGGAAATTAAGCTCATGGAAGTTATTATTGCATCTTAAAGTATTATCACCATATTAACATATTATGGTTTTCACACACCAGTCTGGTTTATATGATAAGGAACCAATTAGCATGCCTCCAGTGCAAGGAATACGATAAGACTTTTGTACTGAATCAGAGACTCTGATCAATCTTTCATAGTTTCCATTTAATAACTGATTTATTTGCTTAAGATAGTGCAGTCATACCTACTGTGGACATGACATTTAAGGAGTCATGCATTCTGTTTTGATTTTTTAATGGATTTCCTGTTAAAAGGACTTGCATAAGAATAGAGTTGATGGTCAAAGCACTGTTTTCTCTTGAAGTAAATTGTCAACTGCAACTTGCTTTATAACCTTACATACTGTCACCCCCTCATTCCACATATTCTGCATTACAGTCTATTAAAAATTAGCAGATTCTCAAGCCACATATGAAATATATTTTCACCCTTGATGAATTCCCTGGAATGACCTCTCAAACATTTCAACAAGCTCTGATTTTTATTTCGTGTCTTAAATCAAAATTTGTTTTACTGTAGCCTATACTGATTTCTAAGAAGATCACATTTTTTTTTAAAGATTCTCCCAGGATATTTTTCAAGTTCCATTAGAGCAATTTTCCAATATTGAATTATTTTTATAAAATTTCTTCTCATAGACTCAAAACATGGTTTGTAGTCTTTTGGGATGTGTGAGCGAGTTATAACATAGCATTGAAAGAGATATATTGCGAATACATTTGGAGGAAAAGGTGTATAAATGAAACTAAAATCATCTTGAGTGTGTTCTTCTGTGCAAACCATTTAAAAATCTATGTATATCTTAGAGAAATATTTGATAATTATTATCCCATCTATTTTCGTTTTTTGTGTTTACTACTAGCTTTGTGATTAACAAAATAGATTGATTACCTAGAATGTGCCACTAAAATGCAACAGTAAACAAAACAGGAAATTGTCTATGATAACATACATTTGTTTAGTAATTAAACAAATGCATATATGATATAATAAATTGTTGTTCCTGGAAATTAAAAGCACCTATATTAAATTTAAATGACAACTCATTTAAAAGTTATTTCCTAACTATTGAAATTCAACTACGTTCTTAGTTGAATACATACAGCTATAGCCAAAGTTAACAAAGCTAGTCCTTTTAATATATAGAATCCAGAATACTTATAGATGTTAAACATTCCCCAGGAACTTATTTATAAGATTAAAAAGCATTGTAGAAGATGGGGATGAAGATAAATTCACATAACGGAACCTAAAATCTAATTGACTTCCTTAAAGATTTTGAAACAATTCTTGACATGTCTAGCATTTTTCCAAGACAGTCTTGGTATTTTATATTTTATCCATTGACATTTGTTTGATTCCAACTCATTGCAGACCTGGAGAACAGAGTAGAACTCAAAAACAAAACAAAAACAACCACAACAAAAATCACTGCCATTGAGTCAATGCTGACTCATCCAAGGCTGACACCCATATCTGTTTATGCGGAAGCCCGATCTTCTTCCCGAGGATTGCCTCTCCCAACCCCGTGCAGCCCCGGCTGCACCCCGAGACACCACATTGCCGGTTGGAGGGAATGGCTTGGGCCGCATTGGGCGCCTGGTCACCAGGACTGCTTTCCACTCTGGCAAAGTGGAGATTGTTGCCATCAATGACCCCTTCATTGATCTGAACTACATGGTCTACATGTTCCAGTACGATTCCACCCACGGCAAGTTCAATGGCACTGTCAAGGCTGAGAACGGGAAGCTTACAGTCAATGGGAAGGCCGTCTCCATCTTCCAGGAGCGAGCTCCCGCCATCATCAAGTGGGGCGAGGCCGGTGCTAAGTATGTCGTGGAGTCCACGGGTGTCTTCACCGACCTAAAGAAGTCTGGGGCTCACCTGAAGGGCAGTGCCCAAAGGGTGATCATCTCCGCCCCTTCAGCTGATGTCCCCATGCGGGCGATGGGCATGACCCACGAGAAGTAGGACAACTCCCTCAAGACTGTCAGCAATGCGTCCTGCACCACCAACTGCTTAGTGCCCGGCCAAGGTCATCATGAAAATTTTGGCATCGTGGAAGGACTCATGACCACAGTCCAAGCCATCACTGCCACACGGAAGAACTCTGGTATGGCGGCCGTGGAGCTGCCCAGAACATTATTCCCGCATCTGCTGGTGCTGCCAAGGCTGTGGGCAAGGTTATCCCAGAGCTGAATGGGAAACTCACTGGCACGGTCTTTCGTATCCCCGCCCCCAAGGTGTCTGTCGTGGATCTCACCTGCCGTCTGGAGAAAGCTGCCAAGTACGATGACATCAAGAAGGTGGTGAAGCAGGCAGCCTATGGTCCCCTAAAGGGCATCCTGGGTTACACTGAGGACCAGGTTGTCCCCTATAATCTTGACAGTGACCCCTCTCTTCCACCTTTGATGCTGGGGCTGGCATTGCCCTTAACGACCACTCTGCCAGGCTCATTTCCTGGGATGACAATGGATTTGGCTACAGCAACAGAGTGCTGGACCTCATGGTCCACGTGGCCTCCAAGGAGTGAGAGCCTCCCTGGACCAGCAGCCCCAGAAACGGCACTAGAGGAAGAGAGGCCCTCAACTGCTGGGGAGTCTTTGCCCCCAACTTACTCCCCCAACACACTGAGAATATTCCATCCATACCCCCTGAAGGAAGGGAGGGGTTTACACAGTCCATCTGGTCATGCACCATCAATAAAGTACACTGTACCCAGAAAAAAAAAAAGAAAGTGCTTATTTTATCAGCAGTAGATCTTAAGATTACTTAGGATTACTTAGGAAAAGATGATTCTAAGTTGAGAATATATAAAACAACAAAATCTGTTTGCCGCGCTGAAATACAGACACGCTTATGTAGTAAGATGAATGTTTTGATGTTATTTTTATAGTAGCAATGCAACGCCTAGTTTGATATACTTAAATTTCACTTCTAAGATTACATATTCCAATAGGTTGTAGCTCAGCTCCTCAACGGCTTTAAATCAATTGAGAGATACACTTTAATATAAAGCATGTATGTCTTTAAATGGACTGCATTCGGAATTAGGAATAGACTTCTGCAGCATATGAATTGAATTGCTAGCATTCACATGCAGGCATTATTTTTGATTTCCAGATTTGTTTGTGAAATAAATAGCTTGAAAAATAAGGAAGGTTTTCATTAGTTCTCAATTACATGTCAATTAAAGATAATTTTCAATGAGAGCATTTTTGAATGTTAAGGTTAGTTAAATTTTTAAAAACTGATGAAAATATACAAAGTGATTAATTGGTTAGTAATCATAAATATAAATTTTGAAAACTTCACAAGCACTGAAATTAAGCTCATAGTTAATGTTGATTCTTTTAATTAACATTTGGCAAGCTTGGTATTGCAAGTTAGTCTGATATAATTTAGTTGATGAAAATTCTAATTGACATTTAATAAGTGCATTGATTAAAATATATGTTGTTTTGTCTTCCATTTCAAATGACAATTACCTGCTTAAGCATCCCTTTCATTTCATAGATTAATAAGAACAATAGAATTTTAATATTCTCCTAGCCCCAAGACTATTATTTGTATGATTTATACTGCATGGACATTTTCCAGCTCAGAATTTCTTGTAGCATATTAGGCATCTTCCTTAGGGCAACCAGCTATATTTTCTTGGTGTACAAAATTGTTGCCCTGGGAACAATTTAAATACACTGGGGAGTTGGTGAATTCATATAGACTGTAGTGGGTGGGGAAGCAAATTAGTAAATCACTACTTGAGCAATCTAACATTAACCATTTCTTCCTCATTCTAATCTTGTTTTCTGTGGCCATAGAATCATGTGAATTGCATGCATGCATGGGTTGATTTTTGTAAGATTTTCACTTTTTTCCCTAGTTCATTTTAGTCTGGTACCACTAGTGCTGTCTGTTGGTCATAGAAAAATTAATTGTCTGATCTCCAATGTACTAACATTTTTGTTTTTTAATCATCAGCCCACAATTCTGCCCCCTAACTTAATCTCAGGCATCCCACCCTGTGGTTATCTGTGATGGAATCATGAAATGGGCCAAAGTTGGTTCAGAGTCAGTTAGGAATTCCCCAACTCTTGAGAATGACCACATCCAGGAATTCTCCTGTGTCCTTTTATATCCTAACCTTCTCTTCTGTCTCTATGTCCTGTTTCCGCCCCCAAGCCCTGATATTCTGGGAGAATCTATGAAAAATGTCAGCTTTCCTATCACCTTCCTCTCTGAATTCTTCTGTAGAAGAATATCTTTCCTGTCTACACTCTGTTGCATATCCAGATCTCTACCCCCAATTGTCTACCATGTAAAGATTTTAATCCCTCTAATTTTATAAAATTTTGCACACTAAAGAACTTCTAAATATTCTACTTGGTCTCTTTCAAATGTATTCTGTTTAATTGATACCATGCATATAGTATCATTTGTTGAGAATTAATTATTGCTTTGCAAGGGCCCAGGTTCTATTTGCCTCAGGGGAACTTCCTCAAGACACAAACATCGTGTTCTCCAGAATTCCCACACAGGGGCATTGAGTAGACTTTTCCCAGGCATTCTTCTGTTGTTATTTTTGTTGTTAGGTGCTGTCAAATCTTCACTGGGGTTTTTAGACCAGCTAATGCTATGAAGATTACAAGCAGTACAGATTTGTCAAAATATAAACATTTAGAAAATACATATGATTTACATTATCAAATGATATTTCTTACAGTACATAAATAATCAAGAGGAATGCCTTTCCATATGGCCAGTTTTACATGAGTGAAGAGAAACATACAAACCTTATGCCATTAATAGCATTCGCAGTACAATCTAAAGAAAGCTTACCTGGTAAGGATCTTCCTAGAAATGCTTTATAAATATTAAATTGAATAAAATAAGTAGTGTTGTTAATAATCAAAAACAATAGTGCCAAAATATGCTCATTGACTAAATTGTTTTGTGGGTCTTCTTGTTTTGCTTGATAGTCTGTGTAACCATATTACAGAAAAAGATGCATCTAAAGCTCTACTGAAGCTTAGCAGTGATTAAAATGCAACCATCCATGTTCTGACAAAACCTTTCTTCTTAAAGCCTTTTCCCATATTGCTGGGCTTCTGTCATAATCAGCTAATGTGATTATGGTTGCTTTGGATTTCAAATATGTCTTTTAAAAGAATGCCTTTTGGGCCTACATTCATTTTGATAAAGACTAAGTCAACCGTTATGTAACTCTTATATGTTCATGTTACATATATGACAATATACAATATTTATTAGAGCATTAATATAATAGGAGTCTTAAAGAGATGTTTTAATATTAGATAAGATGCATGTCCCCTGCAATTATAAGAAAACTATTTTGTTGGTAAATCAAAGTAAATCAATACTGAGCAATTTCAATAAGGCTATAGGATATGATAGAAGAAAATCATTTTTTGAGTATCAATCTTACATCTCCATTTACTAGCTTAATAATATTCACCTAATCATTTAATCTATTTTAGTGTGATGTGATAGGCCAGGTTGTCTCCAAACACAAATAGTGATATAAGGAACTTTATGTCATGATGGTATCCTATCTCATTGCAACTCAAGATTATAAATCTGTTGCTAGTCCATAAATCTGCTTCTAGTCCACAAATCTGCTGCTAGTCCATAAATCTCTCTTCAGACTCAAGTAGCCACATGGCCAGTGACGACGAATGGTGGCCTGGTCAGCACACAAAGCAAAGGCGGGTGGGTAGAGCTGTGTGGGTTCCAAGTCAGTGGAAACGTGGCTGCCACAGCAGCCCTTGGAGTTCCACCAGGCAGACGGGCCAAGTGGGAGGGAGCGAGGGCAAGAGCGAGGGTGAGAGCGAAAGCGAGAGCGGATCTCTACATTTCTTCAGGCTGTCACTTGATTGACAGCTTTGACTCCACCCCTAGCCAAGAGCATCTAGTTGACATAATCCCTAACAACCACATGTGAGTTTCAGATCTTATAAAATTGAGATATTAACACTTTATATCATCGATGCGGTGTCTGCTTCTGTAAAGATTTACAGTCTTGGAATACCCAGCAGAGCCGTTGTATGGTGTCCTTTGAGAAAGAATACCTTAGTGGCAGTAGGTTTGATTTTAATACTTAGCCTGAGTGTGGATAGAGTACGTTGTATTGTTTCTTACATAAAAATTGCGAAATACAATTTCATTTTTGTTCTTATTGAATCAATAATTCCATGTTTGTTCCTTTGAATAGAATGTGATGTTGTTATTGAGTTCCATGAAATAAATTCCATAGAAACCTTATAGACCTGCTCCCCAAGGCTTTCCTAGGCTGCAATCTCTACAAGAGCAGGTCTTCCCTAGCCCATGACATCCCTGCAAATTCACTGTTTAGTTTAAACAATTGACCCGTTAGTTAGCTGCCAAATGCATAACCCTCGTGCCACCTGGCGTCATAGAGGATGCACAGGAGTAAGAGCGCGGTGGTTGTTTTTAAGAGCCCTTGAGTGAGTTCCCAGCCATCGTGAGCTTACACCCAACACTTCCCACTCCCGTAGCAGCCTCACAATTCTTCCTTTTGCTTAAATCATTTTATTGGGGCTCATACAACTCTTATCGCAATCCATACATACATCAATTGTGTAAAGCATACTTATACATCTGCTGCTCTCATCATTCTCAAAATTCACCTTCCACTTGGGTTCCTGGAATCACCTCCTCCTTTTCCTTTTTTACCTCCCCCGCCCTTCCCACCCCCCTCCCTCATGATCCCCTAATAATTTATTCTTTTGCTTGAGCCCCTTGTTGTAGTCAAAGTCAGTACACCTGCTGGAGGGCCGTTTTCTTCTTCCTGCACCTGTACTTTACCAGACATGACACCCTTCTCCAAGGACTGGCCAATCCTGACCACATATCCAAAATAAATTAAGAAAAAGTCCCACCATTCTTGCCTCTCTGGGGAACTCTGGCTGTATTTCTACTAAGACAGAACAATTTGTCCTGTTAGCAGTCCATGGTAGTTCTAATATTCTTCTCCAGCACCACCATGACGATTCATAGTATGAACAACTGTAATTAGGGAGAGCGATGGACCAGTTGTTGAGTGTTTGGCTACTAACTTTAAGACTGATAATTTAGAACTACCAGCCACACCAAGGAAGGAAGATGGGGCTTTCTCTAGAGAGTTACAGGCTCAGAAAATCACAAGAACAGTTCTACTCTGTCCTAGAAGGTCGCTATGGGTCCACAGCTACTGGATGGAAGTGTTTAGAGATTTGTACTAAATGTAAAACCATTCCTCTGACCTACATATCCCTCACTATCATGAAATCTCTTAAGAAAAGGCCATTGGTAAAATGGATAGAAATCTCATTTTTATTGAAACAGATTGTTCAAAGTTATTTGAGGTATGCTTCATAGCTAGACTGTAGATGTGGAAATTAATTTATGAACATATAATTCACTGCATCGAATCTTCTTGTTATTTGAAAATTAATGTAACCACTCGCTTTCTCTCCAATTTTGAGAAAGTTTTAGCAAATGCATACCCCAGATCCTTTGTGTTTCTGGCGTACTTTGTATCAGCTACCTATTGCATCCATTAACTTGCTGTACTTCAAATAACTGCTCATATATGTGTCTCTCTTCAATTCAAGTCATTTAGCAACATGCCAAGACTCTGCAATGTGTTAGTGATAAAAATGAATAAAATGTGTTTGCTGCTACCTAATAGTTAATAGTGGGATGAGGGAGCAAATAGAAGTCTTTAATAGCGAATCCTGTCACCATGCTGGTATCCCTCAGCTACTAACCCCGGGCCAACACCTGTTTGCCACTCCAAGTGTATTTACTGAATGAATAAGGGAATACACTGTGACATTGCCTCACTGGAGGTGTTTAGCGAGAGCTCACCATGCATGCTCCCCTCTCCCTCACTTACTGCTCAGAGCCAACACTTACAGCTGTGAGGAAAATAGAAGAGCTGCTTTCTCTCATTCTTATTCCACTTTTAGCCAATTCTGTCTCTGACCCAAATGTATTAGATTTACGGGTGTGGATTAGGCCCTTGATATATCGATTAAAATAACTAGGTTAAAATGCAATGTGTAGTATGCCTGAGTCGGTCTGTGATAAGTAAAACTGTAAATGAATATAACCCAAAATATTTATAGCAGTTGTCTTTGTATGGTTAAATCTTAGAATAATGATAATCTTTATTTCAATTGATGTTTGTATTGAGGGTGTAATATGTATGTGTGTATATATATTAAATTCAACACTAATGACAAAAAGCTTAATGTATTTAGCACCTTTTTACATGTATCATTATATTTGTATGTGTATGATATGCATTATTTACATATGTGATATATATGTGCATTATATATCTCATTGCAAGTGAGTCCACCTATGCCTTTTTCCAAACCAAAGGTAGCTTTGTAAAGAGACTGAACACCATGAACTAAAATAACTAGATGGTCTGGTTTTATTTCCATCTATGTAAGAGATGTAGTCTATCAGTTTGTCATACTGTGGTGATCTACATTTTGCTGGGATGCTGGGAGCCGTGTCACTGGTGTTTCAAATGCCAGAATAGTGACCCAAAGTGACCAGGTTTCAGCAAAACTTCCATACTAAGAACAGACAACAAAGAAGCAATAAGCTCTCCCATTGTGAGTATTAGCTACTGAAAGCCTTATAAATAGCAGCGGAACGCTGTCAGATACTGAAAACCTGGCAAATAGCAACAGAGCATCATTGGGATAATGCCAGATGATGAGTTTTTCAGGTCAGACGGCATTCAAAATGTAACTGAGGAAGAGCTGCCTTCTTACAGTGGAGCTTACCACAGTGACATGGATCATGTAATGACTTTGAAATTTTCCTTATTAAGAGACCACAACTCAAAATAAGAAGAAACAGCCACACACATCTATTTAAAAAAATGGAACTTGGAATTACAAAGTATGAAGAAAATGAATAAATTGGATATATAAAGATCAATAGCTAGGCATTAGTGAGCTGAAATTGGCCATTTTGAAACAGCCTATCATGTGGTTGACTGTGCTGGGAATGATGCGTTCAAGTTGAATGGCTTTGCACTCAGTGTCAAAAGGCACATTTCTGAATCGACCTTCAAGTGCAAAGCTGTCTGTGATAGGATAATATCTCTCTTCATAAAAACATATCAGTCAACACAACTATTATGCCAATAAATGCACCACTTAAGCCAGTGGTGAAGAAACAGAAGGATTCTACCAATGTCTTCAGTCTGAAACGGATGAAACATGCAATCAGGATGCATTGATCCTTATTAGTGATTGGAATGCAACTATCGGAAGCAAAAAGGAAAGGAGAGTGGTTAGAGAATACGGCATTAGATATGAAAGTGAAGTTTGGTCACGCAGGACAGGATTTGCAAAGCCAACTACTGTGTCCACAACACAAATGGATGGTGATTAGACATACGGGCTTCTCCAGAGAGAATATGCAGAAATCAAATTGACGACTGCTGTGGGAAGAGGCCATGGAGAAGCTCAATATCATCAGCCCAAATGAAGACAGGGCCCCACTTTGGAACAAAGCATCGGTTGATCATATGTAAGTTCAAGTTGATCTGACTAATATTAAAATAAGTCCACTAGAGCCAAAATATAACCTTGAGTGTGTTGCACCTGAACTTAGAGAACAACTGAAGAACAGATGTGATGTACTGGAAACTAAGGATGGAAGACATGGAGATTTGTGGGATGAAATCAAGAACACGTAAGTAGAAGTTCCTTATAGAGAATGAGAGAAAATATAACAGGGATATCAAAATAAACACTGAAACTTGCTTTTAATCGTGGAGTAGCTAAGACAAATAAAAGAAATGAAGTCAAAGAGCTGAACGGAAAAATTACAAAGGGCAGCTTGAGAAAATAAAGTAAAGCATGCAATGTGTGAAGACCTCGAGCTAGGAAACCCAAAAGCAAGAACACGCTCAGCATATCTTACATGAAAAGATCAACAGAAAGAAAACAGAGTTGCAATATTGAAAACTCTATGGGAAAAATATTGAACGATGCAGGAAGCATCCACAAAAGGTGGAAAGAATGCAGTCACTGTACCAAAATAACGCGTCCACTTTCAACCATTTCAAGATGTAGTGTATGCTCAAGAAACAATGGTCCTGAAGAAAGACATGCAAGTGGGGTACTGAAGGCATTGTCCAAAAATAAGACTCCAGAAATTGATGAAATACCAATTTAAATGTTTCAATAAGCTGATGAAGCCATGGGAGCACACGCTCATCTGTGCCAGGACATTTGGAAGACAGCTACCTGGCCAACTGACTAGAGGAGACCCATAATGTCCCCATTCAAAAGAAAGGTGACCAAACAGGGTGTGTAAATTATAGAATGATAGCACTGATATCACACGCAAATAAAATGTTGCTGAAGACCGTTCAGCAATAGTTGCAGCTGTATATTGGCAGAGAGCTAGCTGCCAGATGTTCAACCAGGTGACACAAGGGATATCATTGCTGATGTCAGATGGATCTTGGCTGAAAGCAGCAAATACCAGAAATTTGTTTGCTTGTGTTTTATTGCGTATGCAAAGGCATTCATCTACAGAGATCATTAAAAAAGTATGGATCACCTTGAGAAAAATGGGAATTCCAGCACACAGAATTGTACTCATGCTGAACCAGCACACAGAAGAGCAAGCAGTCATTGGACCAGAACAGGGGAATATGATGATTTATCAATCAATATCTGTATGCAGGGTGAATGATCAGAGAGGCTGCAACACTTGAAGAGGAGTGAGGCATCATCGTTGCAAGAAGACGTATTAACCACCCTGAGAGTGAGGACTTGACGCACTCACTGATGAAGATCAATATGAAGTGGAGCGCACCATAAAGAAAACAAAATTTCCTCACGTCTGCATAAACAGGTCACCTCCTGATAAATGGAGAACTAGTCCAGGGTTTCACTTTGCTTGGATCCACAATCAATGCTCCTGGAAGCAGCAGTTAGGAGATCAAAGCACACCATGCATTAGGAAACTGTGCTGCACAGGACCCCTTGAAAGGACGTTACTTTGAGCGTTCTGATGTGCCTGAGCCAAGCCATTGCATTTTCAATTGTTTCATATGCCTGTGAGCATTAGATATTGAATAAAGAAGACCTAAGAAGAATCTATATATTTGAACTATTGCCTAGCAAAGCATAATCAAAGTTCCACAGCCTGCACCTCCCCCCACCAAAAAAAGTTTCTACTATTGAAGAAGTAAATCAGAAGGCTCCATAGATGCAAGGATTGTCTCAGGAACTTTGAGCATATGATCAGGAAAGACCAACCCTAGAAAAGGACAGCATGCTTGGTGTAGTAGACGTGCAGGGAAAAACAGGGAGGCCCTTCGACGAGAAGGATTGGCACAGTGGCTGCATACGGTGCTCTGGAACATGGTGAGGATGGAGCCTCCTGCTGCTGCCCCTGGGTCACTATGAGTTGGAACCAACTCAAAATCAGTGACCCGTAAGAAAGGGGCTATAAAAATATAACGCTACTAAAATGGAATTCCCAGGCACTTTACCACTTGGTACATTTTGCTCATGGGTGAAGTTTTTGATTCAGGAAACTAATGGAAAGAGAGGTGTTGCAATGATCAAATTGCTGGCTTTTAGTTTAATGGTTTGGACCTTACCAGCTGCACCAAGGGAGAGAGGTGCATCAACCTCTTTCCTTAAATAAGAGGATGCTTTACAGCCATAGTGACCCTATAGGGGCACTTCTATTGTGTCTTAAAGGGTCCCTTTGAGTTGGAATATGTTAAATAACTTTCAACAATAGCAGTGATTCAGATCCGTATTTACCAACATCTACTATTTGCTAATACTTTTAACAAACTATCCTTGATGATCAACAGCCATCTCTATGGTACCTTTGTCTGCAAGTGTTTCAAACCAGCTGACCTCAGGGTGCGATGTAGCAATGATGAAGAATACAGCTTTCCTCTAGTTCCTAAATGCTTCCTCCGCCCCCCCCTCCCACCCCACCCCACTATCATGATCTGAATTCTACTTTACAAGTCTGGCTAGACCAGAGGATGTACACTGGTGAAGATGGGAGCTGGAGGCACAGGAATCCAGAGCGGGTGATACCTTCAGGACCAGGGGTATGAGTGGCAATACTGGGAGGGTAGAGGTAGTGTGGGTTGGAAAGAGGGAACCAATTACAGGGATCTGCTTGTGACCTCCTCCTTGGGGGATGGTCAACAGAAAAGGGAGACATCAGACAGGGCAGGATGTGACAAAAATAATAATTTATAAATTATCAAGGGCTCCCGAGGGAGGCAGGAGTGGGGATGGAGGGGGAAAAAAAGAGGACCTGATGCCAAGGGCTTAAGTGGAAAATGATAAGGGCAATGAATGTACAGATGTGCTTTACAGAATTGATGTATGTATGGATTGTGATAAGAGTTGTATGAGCCCTTAATAAAACATTAATAAATAAATAAATGGAAGAAAAAACACATGGAAAAAAAGAACTTTTAAAATAACCAAAACAGTGGTTTTTCTCCTTCTTTTGCTGCAGGCCATTGTTCTGTGTCCTTCTATCCTCTGAAATTATGAATGATGTCCGTCCCTTCGTCGCATGGTTACCTTGACGATATTTATAGGTCAGGTTCACGTCCCTCAGAGAGAGTTCTTCAGTTTGGACTATTCAAGCTCAGTGCTTCACTCCAAACTTCCTTTTTGCAGCATACATATTCTGGTTTAAAAAAAAATGTTCTGCACTAGGACACATTATTTTTAGTATGCGTTTCTTTTGTCTATTGAGAATGAAAAAATATCCTAATAAAATAAAAGGAAGAATGAAAACTAAATGAAATAAGTTACACCCAAACTATTGTGGTTCACCGTCACCACAATTTTCATGACTCTTCCCTGGCCCATCTGTATCATTTGTTCTTTAGGAAATGACATTGGGTTCTTTTTCTTACTGCTCTGAATTCCTTTGTGTACAGCCTTATTGATCTCTCTTGCTTTTCTCAGACATGCTATTCTTTGAATGCTTTATTTACCTATAATCTGAAGTATAGTCTTATATTTTGCTAAATTGCCATCAATATCAGGGCAAATTTCACTGTGTGAACATATTTTGCCCAAAGCAAAGGGAAAACGGTGTACAATCTTTCTTATTGGAGGTCTTTAATGTAAACCGGCATGTGCTAGAACTAATTTGATCATAGTGCATGCTATGCTGAAATGAGCATCTCTCTTCTCTCTGTAAGTCTTCTTCTTAGAGAAAAATTCTTTGGTCCATGATGAAATCATGACCACTAAGCCTAAATATTGAGGTGTTTTATTATTTACAGATTTCAATTATTTTAGCTTTTTATTTTGACATGTGGCATATCATCTTCCAAGAGTTTGTATATGAGGAAGTCTGAATAGACTCTTTTTTAGTTATTGGTCAATCTCCTGCTTTTACTGATTTTTAAAAGTTAAGGAAATAAAATCATAATTAATAGCAGAATTTACATGAGTTAAGGAAAAGTAGCTGCGGATGAGCCAAGCTGATAAACCCTAGCTATCACATACATTCAGTCAGCCAGCGTCCATTCAGTTGCTCTATCCCTAACAAGCATTCAATCCGTGTAGTAGCCTCCTGGTAGATATTGTGATCCCTGCTTTACAGATAAGGAGGCTAAGGATGAAAAAGATTAAATAGCATGTCTGCTGGAGGTGGCCACATTGTACTGTACATCTTACAGTTGACTCTGAAGGTGAGATGGGCAAGGAAAAGACAAGGCAAGTTCAATGCCAGTACTAGTAGGCTTCAGCGTGCTGCAATTTTTATCAGCATCTGTGTAGTCCCTTGTCGGTTAGTGAGAACTCTGCTTCTACTGTAAACTAGTTACCTGACTCTCTGAACTTGTAATTGACAGAACAAATTTAGCAATCATTTGGGCAAGTGCTCTATAAATTCTTATGTTGTTATTGTTAGCTGCTACCAATTGAGTCCCAGCTCAACGTCGCCCGTGGACCATAGAAAGAAGACCTGCACAGTCTTGCCCATCTTCCAAATGATTGGTCTGTTTGACTCTATGGTGAGGCCGCTTTCCATTTTGAGTGCTCTCCCATCAAGAGAGATGACCATCCAGCCCTATTCTGAACAATAGTCTCTGGTGATTCCTAGGAATTTTCTTGGAAGTAGACCTCCAGGCTCTCCTATTTAGCCTCTTTTAGTCTGCACAGCCCATTGAAGCACATTCAGCATCGTAGCAACACACAAATGGGATGGTGATGGCACTGGCTAGAGTACATTGGTCAGAAACCAAATCTGGTTCTTTCACACAAAATGCCTAAGTCTACCACTGAGTCTTCCATCAAAGCCTTCAGGAAGAACTCTGTCTAATGGTAAGTATATAGGCTTCTTAACAAGACTACTTTTGTTTTACTTCATTGTTGTATGAGCCACACATCTAAAGAGGCATGTTGTGGTTAGAAAATTCACAATATCAATGCTAAAAATTTGGAAACAGCGAGGATTGCTATGAGGATGCCAATTAAACAGAAAGGGGTAATTGCCCAATTTTATTCTTGGGTTCACGATTTTACAGTTTACTACTGTGATGTGAGTAAAGGTTCCCACTTGGAGCTAATTCAAATAAACCAGGAGGTTTTCTGCATCCACACATGGGGATGGGTGAAGTCAATTTCAAAGGGCATTCATTCATCAGAAAATAAAGGCAAATCACAAAAGAAAATGCAGTGAGTTTATGTCAGGAAATGAAGCAACTGAACAGGCGCCCCTGCATGCTGCCATGTCTATGTGTAGACCGAGTGTGCTCTGCGATCCTGATCAAGTAGGACTTACCTGATATGACTATTATTTAGCTCTGTAAACACACGTACTTAGCAGATATATTAAATAATTATCACTCACAATCTCCTTTAATATATTAATATTTCCATCTTTGTTTCTATAAATTGAAAAGGGGGAAAGAGTAACTTGAGAGACTGAATTTTAAGCTACTCATCTAAGAACAAATTATATATGTGTGTATGTGTATATATATATACATATATATGCACATATATATATATTAGTCATGTCAGATTTTTTTGACAGTGGAATAAAGTCAAAGAGAATACACAGTACACTATTTGTCATTCTTCTGTGACTTGAGGCAAATGTCCTAAGTGATGAATGAAGTAGAACTTATATTTTGAATTTTCATTTTAACTTTGCAAAATTGGTTATATACAATAAGTGGTACTTTTTCATTTATTGTGTTTTATTCAGCTCAGTCTCCAAATGCTCTTTAGCTGTGCCCGTGTGTGCTGCTCTTAGACATACATGCAAATAGCACTGGTGATGTTTCTAGGCATCTTATTTATGTAGTCTTCAGTACCCTATTAAAATAAAAAATTGGCATAATGTAAGGTACTGCTACAATATTGCAGAAGACTAAAGATGGATTTGATTTAGTGCTTCTTACCTATATACTCCAGGACAGTTTACACGAGGAAAATGATGCTAAGTGACTCCTCCAGGGGTGACTTTCGCTGCCTTCCTCCCTTTTTTCCTCCCTCCTCCCTTTCTCCCTCTTTCCCTCCCTCCCTTCTTCCATCCTTTCCCAACTCCCCCTCTCCTCTTCTTGTCTTCCTTCTTGAAACATTATTTCTTTCTTTTGTTTCGGTCGTATGAAACTTTAACCAGTGGAGAGAGAATTTAGAAACAGAACTCCTTTAGGATTATAATTTCTTCCAATGGACAAATTATGAAGTAGGCAATGCTGTCTTCGACTTGCAGCCTTTCACTTCATTTATGCTAGGGCTACGTCCCCAGACCTGTTGTCAACCAGTGAGGTCACCTGATGCACATGTTCTTTCTACTTTTTGCACATGATCCTCCCCATTTCGGTTGAATGGTCCTGTAAAAGGATAACTTAAAATTCCCGAATGGCCAGTACCAATCCGTATTCACTCACTCATGCCTAGTACATCCATCTCTATACACTTCACTTCATTTTCCACGTCTTCCAATTTTCCTAGGTTTATATTGAATGTATTCCATGTTCTTATAATTAATACATGTACAGAGTTGTTTCTTCTTATATTGAGTCATGGTCCCTTAGCAAATGAAGGTCCCCAAAGACTTAGTCAATCCATGTCATTATATTCTCAGCGCCACTTTGAGATGGTTACACTTCCTCAGTTGTGTTTTGAGAGCTTTCAGATCTGAGGGACTGACCTTCAGGCACTACATCTAAATTAGTTACTCAAATTCAAATATAAAAACATTAAATTTGATAGTATAATGTGTAGGTGATATGATATTTTGATTTATACTATATATTTGATAGAGTGGTGCAATCCTGTATCTCATCTGAAGCAGAATTTGAAGAAGTTATTTTAGGGTCTGTTTTTGTTTTCTTCTTTCAGAAGTGCTTCTTCACTGGACTAGAAAGCACACTGCTTTTTTGGAACACATGAACTCTCTTTTTCACTTTGACTCCTACCATTAATGGTTTGGAAGGTTTCAGCATTCTCATGTCATATTGCTTTGGGAATGCCCAGAGAGGCATAAGCATACAACAGGTTACGTTACATATGGCACTGTGACAGTTATCTATTAACTAAAAATGTCTGTGCTTTATGTCAACATAATAACAATACTAGTAATACTCTAATACTACTAAAGCAAACTGGAATGCACTGATGTGCATTTACCAATGAATTTAGAATTTATCACCAGATTCACTAAATTCTAAATTCATCAGTAAATTAGAATTTAGTAATAAGCCATACCTCTGGCTTCACATCTGTCAGTGTTTTACTAAGGACCACATTAGCATAGATGATTTACAGGGAAACCATTAACAATTTCTAATAGTAATCAGAATATAGTCTGAGGTGCATAGAGTTTGTGGAAGCTGGTTTATTAATTTTGTTTATTAAATTTATAAATAAATTATCTTCTTACAAATTTTAATAAATAAAGAGGAAGTCGGTGTGCCTTTTATGAATTAATCTACAATCTCTTTGTATAGTAAGTTAACCTTCCAAATCCAATGATATTGTTATTCTATCAGATCTTATAAATCTTTAAAGGAATATACAGCTTTATTTTTTCCCTATGAAACTAGCAACCAGTGGGTTTGAACCAACAACCTTGGGTTACCAGCCCAATGATTATATGGCAGCACCAACAGGGATCTTTATATTTATAAACATTTACATTATTCATCTTTTTAAAGTAAATTCTAAGCTGTAAGCAGGACGCCTCTTTCTATAAACTTTAATATGACTTATTTCTATGGTATCTTCATTCTCTTCTATCTACCTTTCAAATAACA
The DNA here is from genome assembly GCF_050624435.1 of Tenrec ecaudatus. Classification (NCBI taxonomy): domain Eukaryota; kingdom Metazoa; phylum Chordata; class Mammalia; order Afrosoricida; family Tenrecidae; genus Tenrec; species Tenrec ecaudatus. The sequence continues at coordinate 30,506,313 of NC_134540.1, forward strand.
TGTCCCTCAATCTTCTAAGTTGAAGATAAGTGGAAGGGGACAGGCCTTCCAAAAAAGATAGGGAATTGTGTGTGAATACAAAATAAGAATAGCAAGCTATTACACTCGAGTGGATTCTGTTCATGAAGATCCCGTAGGACAGAGTAGAACTGCCCTATAGACCTTATGGGGAGCGATGTCACATCTTCCCGAGAGAGACTAGCACTTGGATTCCAATCACCGACCTCTCAGTTAGCAACCGTACAGCCAAACATTGTCCCAGCAGGGCTTCTTAGTAGTCAGTAGGATGGAGCAAAGCAATTAACAATTGTTCTACAGTATTTGGGTACTACCTAGCTACATACAGTAGTGGGTGACAGAAAACTCTGTGCAGTGGATTCCGTCTATGATGGCATTCATCATCATTTGGACAGACCTGGAAGTATAGCAATGTGGAGTAGGTGTTCAATGCATCTGAAACATGTTCTGATACAGGAGAACTTTTTCTTAAGAGGCATTTTGTAAGATACTATTTCCATCCCAACCTCTGTGTTTGGCTTTTAGTTCATAGCACAACAAATTTTCATTTGAGTCAGACAAGCATAGCAATGGGGTGAGAGGGAAGAGAGGTGGAGAGTGAGTATGTTGTTACAGTGGGGAACCGAATTTGCTGTAATACTTAAAGATATCTTTATTCAGCAAGTTTCTTCTTATAATATAGTATATTTATGCTTCCAAATGGTTGGCCTCTTTTCATCAGTCTGTTCCTCCACAAAGTGCATGCTTTTGACTTTGTTCCTGCATTGGTAACATTTTAAATATTTTGGAATTCAAATTGTGTTCCACCACTGTGGTAAAATGGGGAGAAAATCACTGCATAGTAGTTGGGGGCTGAAATATTATATTTCCTAAGTATGCAACAAATAAGAGTAATAAGAATTGTCCTTACGAGTGTGATCGCATGCACAGTTCTTACCTCTGAGATACCTGTGTAACATGTGAGCATCTCCTCAACCGTGTTAGTGCCGTCATACAAAAGCTATAAGCCGTTCAATTGGTTTATCTCAAGTGTACAAAGCGAATATGTTTGTGTTTCCATAAAGGTAAAATAAGTTCCACTCAAGATGATAAAGTAATTCATACTCCATCCCCCAAGCTGGATTTGATTTTTCTAAGTGCATTCTCACAAATCAACAGAGAGTGAAGAAGAGCTACTGTCTTTCCATCCACCAGGTAATTTGTTGATAGAAGAGACTTGAAGGGAACTCAAGAGTCTCATGTAAACCCAGCCAAATCAAGCACTACTTCGTCCCATAAGAGCTGCACAATGAGATGTATGTCAAAGAACACAACAGTCGTGCGAGATCCACAGTTAGAACACTACAAGAATTCTGTAGACAGCCAAGCCCGTCTGTGTGTTTTCTTTGCAGCAGAAAAACACGGACACATGAAAGCAAGTAGAACAAATTTGTTCCCAATTGCAGAGTGAATTGTAAAGTGTTAGGAAGAAGACGAAAATAATAGCTGCATAAAGTACATCTCCTTGTCTTTGACATTAGTTCCATACAGGTTGCTTTTTAATCGTTCAAGTTAGAAGCATACCTTTTTCTCACAATTTTCAGGTACTTGAATGAAGAAAGGTCCCTTTTGTGTCTATCAATCTAGACAAAAATTTTATATAGCAAAAATATATTTTAGAAATATATTCCAATAGAACCAGTTTGATTTCTTAAATTGAGTCTTTGAAGCTGCATCAGCTGGTTCTTTTTAGAGAGTCATTGTTTATATTTTGCTTTGTTTCATTTTTGCTAGCTTTGCTCACTCACAGTTCAGTAATTAAACATATGAATTACACTTTTTTCCTCAACTTACTACAGTGCAATCTGAACAAAACACTTTTCAAAAGGAAATAAAAATTTGGAGGACTGTTAGAATTTGCATTGTAATGTAAAAAGACATATCTGTATCATATCAGTGTTTTGAATATTCCACAGTGAGCTGTGTTAGAACTGCAGGTAGGTGCTTTCAAGGCATTCCGACGGAGACTGATCCATCACATAAGAGAAGGAACCGTTGTCTAGTCCTGTTCCATCTTCATTATTATCACTACATGATAGCTGATTTTGCAGCCACTCTGTCAATCCATCTAATGGAAGATTTGTTTGAACTGATTCTCTACTTAACTGAGCATGACATCTATCACCTAGGACTGATAATTCCTACTAACATGTCCGAAGCATGTGAAGTTAAGTTTCACCATTCTTCCAAGGAGTGTTCAGGCTGTTTCTTCCAAAATTATTCTGGAAGTTTGTTTTATTTAATCTTTTCAAAAGCAACATTATTCAAATGCATAGATTATTCTCTTGTCTTCTTGGTACAGTTTTCACTAATGTGTGAAATGATTGAAAATGCCAGGCATGAATCATGTACTTTTTAGTTCACTAAATGATATCTTCACTTCATAATACTTTAAAGAAATCATTTGCTGCAGATTTCCCCAAAGAAGTACTAAATTTCATTCCTTAACCGAACGTTGTTTGTAGCATCAATTCCATCTCTGTTTGCCATGTTGTTGCTTATTGGGCCATTTGTGCAGAGTTTTGTTTTCTTTCAGTGAAGGTGCAATCCACAATGAAGGCTGTTGTGTTAGCCTGGGTAGACTAGAGAAACAAATTCATTGATAGTCATATATGTGTAAAAAAGAAGTTTATCTCATCCCAAAGAGTATTTGTCTATTAAGAAAACAGTCCAGCCTACTCCAGATCAAATCCATAAGTCCTATATCAGTCCACATGTCTGATAGCAGTCTATTAATTCCCCTTCAGACTCATACAACACATGCAAGGATGTCGAATGCAGGAAGATCACAGGCCCATGGGTGGAAAGTGGAAGCATCGCAGTGCCCACACGGGTCTCCAAGTGGCTCCTCCAGCTCCAGGGCTCTGGCTCCGTCAGCATTCCGTGTGACTTGTCATAAGGAAGACAAAACAGAGAAAGTGTGAGCCCCGCCTCCAGGGTGGATGACAGGAGTTCCCAGAATCCTTAGGAGAAGGCCATGCCCACACAGAGGCATGACTGACTACAACCTGATTAACAGACTAGACTCCACCCCTTTGCTCATGTTGACAGGAGATGATGAACCTGCCACAGCTGCAGTCATTTTTTATCTTCATAAGTGATTTCAGTTCACTTTCAGCAAGCAAGGTCAGGTATATGAATATTATAACCATTCTTCCATCGTAATGCTCCATACAGTCTTAGCACCTACGTTTTCTGCTTTTAAACCATGCATAGCCCGGTGTTCTGCTCAAGTGACTGCCTCTTGGTCTAGCTCCCTATTCTACATGAGCACAATTACGTTTTCTCAAATTCCTCTTCATCACAATGACTCCAGTTGTCATGATGCACACAGTTAAATACTTTTGCATTTTTGAAAACATACAGGTAAATGTCTTTCTGCTATTCTCTGCTTTCATTCGATTCATTGGACATCAGTAATGACAAGATCTCATTCTAAGCCCTCCTGTGAATCTGACTTTAATTTTTGGCAGCTCATTATTGATGTGCTGCTGTAATTGTTTTTCCCTTGTGTTCAGTATAATTTAAATTGTGTGTGTTAAATTCAATAATTACCTCCGTTAGATCACCTTTCTTTGGAATGGCCACGCATACGGATCTCTCCCACTGAGATGGCAAACTTCCCACTGTCTTTCAAATTTCTTGGCATAGATGAAGAAACATATCCAGCATGGCATCTCTTTGTTTGGACACATCAATTGGTATTCCATAAATAACTGAAGTATTTTTCAGACATTTGGGGGATCAATTTTGGTCATTTTTCAGTTCAACTGAAACGTTTTCCTTCAGTACCATCAATTATTGGTTAAAAAGTATCTTCTGAAATGGTCGCATGTGGCCCAGTTATTTTTAGTGCAGTGACCGTGTGTTCCTTTTACGTTCTTTAGACGCTCCCTGCAGTGTCCAACATTTTTCCCATAGAATCACCAGTATGGAAACTCAAGGTTTAAATTTTTAAAAGTTACTTCAACTTGAGAAATATCAATTTTTGTCTTCTCTTTTGTTTGTTTGTTTGATCATTTCATTTGGGGTTCATACAACTCTTATCACAATCCATACATCCGTCCATTGTGTCAAACATATTTTACATTTGTTGCCCTCATCATTCTCAAAACATTTGCTTTCTACTTGGGCCCTTGGTATCAGCTCCTCATTTCCTCCCCTCCTTCCCCACTGCCCCCTCCCTCATGAACCTCTGATAATTTATAAATTATTATTTTGTCATATCTTACACTGTCGGATGTCTTCCTTCACCCACTTTTCTGTTGTCCATCCCCCAGGTAGGAGGTTATATGTAGATCCTTGTAATTGGTTCCCCCTTTTGACCCCACCTTCCTTCCACCCTGTTTGTTTGTTTTGTAACTCCAAGTCCTTGCACATTTCATTGTGAAACTTTTCTTTTATCCCCAAAGACATTACAATACATTTTATTACTTTGGAAAACAATTGCTCCATTCTTTCACTCCATCTACTCTTCCTTTTTTCTTTTTTACATTTTATTAGGGGCTCATATAACTCTTATCACAATCCATACATATACATACATCAATTATATAAAGCACTTCCATACATTCTTTGTCCTAATCATTTTCAAAGCACTTGCTCTCCACTTAAGCCCTCTGCATCAGGTCCTCTTTATTTTTTCCCTCCCTCCTCATTCCCCCCTCACTCATGAGCCCTTGATAATTTATAGATTGTTATTTTGTCATATCTTGCCCTATCCAGAGTCTCCCTTCACCCACTTCTCTGCCGTCTGTCTCCCAGGGAGGAGGTCACATGTGGATCTTTGTAATCGGATCCACATGTGCAGTTCTACTACAAAGAGAGTGTTTCAGTGTCTTCTGAGATTCATTTGCATAGTTCCTTTCTTGTCTTTGAAGCAACATTGTACTTTCCTCTTGAAGGTGCTTAAAGTAGTCCTATAGTGTTTCCATCAGCGAGGTCCATGTATTTAGCTCCTGATTATGTTGTTGGAACTGAGATTTCCAATGAATGCTTTGGGTTTTGTAAAATTCTCTCAACTAGATAATATTTTCCTACTAAGAATTCTTCTTCATTTCCAACTTTTTCATTCTAATCATCCTTAATTGTCAGTGCTTCTTAATTTTATGTTTGATCAGTTTTAGATGGCAAGCATCTTTGAAGAACTCCATCATTCTCTTTAGTGCTTGACGAACAGATTTGAATCATAATCTTATTAAGTGGCCTCCCTTGTAGGTATATGGATATTATTTTATTATTAATGATGTGGTACTTCAGGATATATTTTGAGTTAGTCTGGTGGGATTTCTGTGTTCTGCTTTGAACAGCCAATGGGATATATTTTTTGGAAGTAGACCATAAAGATATTTCAAGTCAAAATAGCACACACCTGTCAATTTAGGTTCACAATTGTCTAGGATATTAATATGCAAATATTCCACTTATATACATAATTTGGCGTGTAGGTGTATGAGAAAAATAAATTTAGGTACCCTATTTAACTATTGGGAACTCATTCTTATTGCCATGATTTTGTTGGATTTAGGTTTGTGAATCTTGTTATATGCTGTCTAGTTGTTTCTGACTCAGAGACTCTTTAACAGAGCATACCACATCATGCTGTATCCTACTCACAATTGTTGTTATGTTTGAGTCCATTGTGCCAGCCATTGTGTCGCTGCCCCTGTTGACGGTCTTCCTCCTTTTTGCTGCTGCTGTCCTCTACCAAGCATGATGTCCTGCTCCAGGGACTGGTCTCTTGTAATAACATGTCCAACACCCATGAGACAAAGTCTTCCCACCCTTGCTTTTAAGGCGCATTCTGGCTCTATTTCTTCCAAGATAGATTTGTTTGTTCCTTTGGCAGCCCATGATACTTTGCCATTTGATATTTTACTAGTAATGTAATTCAAATACATCTATTTTTGTCTGGTAAGATATGAGAATTGGGAAAAAATAAACTTTAGGAGCACTGCTTTTTTAAAGAAAATCATTTTATTTGGGGCTCATACAACTCTCATCACAATCCATACATACATCAATTGTGTAATGCACATTGGTACATTCCCTGCCCTCAACACTCTCAAAACATTTGCTCTTCACTTAAGCCCTTAAAATGAGCTCCTCAGTTTCCCCCTCCCTCGCCACCCTCCTTCCTTCAAGAACCCTTGATAATTTATAAATTATTATTTTGTCATATCTTACACTGTCCGATGTCTCTCTTCACCCACTTTTCTGTTGTCCATCCCCCAAGGAGGAGGTTATACGTAGATCCTTGCAATCAGTTCCCCCTTTCCACCCCACCTTCCCTCCACCCTCACAGTATCGCCACTCTCAACACTGGTCCCGAAGAGATCATCTGTCCTGGATTCCCTGTGTTCCCAGTTCCTATCTGTACCAGTGTATATCCTCTGGTCTAGCCAGAGTTGTAAAGTAAATTGGGATCATTATAGTGGGGGTAGGGGCATAGGGAGCGGAGTAAGGTTTTAAGAACTGGAGGAAAGTTGTATGTTTCATTGGTGCTATCCTGCACCCTGACGGGCTTGTCTCTGCCCAGCAGCTCTTCTGTAAGGGGGTGTCCAGTTGCCTACAGATGCGATTTGGGTCCCCAACCTACACTCCCTCTCATTCATAATGATTTGATTTTTGGTTCTTTGATGCCCGATAACTGATCCCTTTGACACCTCATGATCACACAGGCTGCTGTGCTATTTCTATGTGGACTTTGTTGCTTTTGAGCTAGATGGCTGCTTGTTTACCTTCAAGCCTTTAAGACCTAAGGCACTATTTCTTTTCATAGCTGGGCACCATCAGCTTTATTCACCACATTTGCATGTGCACCAATTTGTCTTGAGCAATCATATTGGGGAGGTGAGCACATACTGATATGGTTTTTTGCTCTTTGATGCCTGATAACTTCTCCCTTTGGATAAAAGATGCTATATTTTTTAATAGCCGGGCACCATCAGTTTTCTTCACCACACTTGCTTATGCACCCATTTGTCTTCAGTGATCCTGTTGGGAAAGTGAGTATCATGGAATGCCAGCTTAATAGAATAAAGTGTTCTTGCATTGAGGGAGTACTTGAAAGGAGACTCTAAGTCCATCTGCTACCTTAATATTAAACCTATAAATATATGAACATAGATCTATTTCCCAATCTTCATATATAAATATATTTACATATATGCATACCTGTATTTAGAGCTATATAAATTCCCTTTGCCTCCTAGCTCTTTCCTCTATTTCCTTTGACGTTCCTCTTCTCCCACTATCATGCTCAGTCTTCATTTGGGCTTCAGTAATTCCTCTCAGTTACATTACCCTTTATCACTCCCTAGCCTCCTCATCACCGATTTGGATCATTTGTTGTCCCTTGTCCCTGGACTTGTTAAACCCACTTCCTTTCCTGGCACCTCTCCCTCTCCCATTTCCCCCAGGACCATTGGTCCCATTGTTTTCTCCTCCAGATTGTTCATCCAGCCTATCTTACTTAGACAGACCTGCAGAGATAAGAACCTGCACAAAAAGAAGACAGAGCAAAACCAAGCAACAAAAGAAAAGAAAACAACAAAAAGCCAATGATACACATAAAAAAACCAACAACAAAAAAAGGAAAGCCCTCAAGCACTGTTTGTTGGCCGTCTCTAAACTCCTGTCTTTGACTGTTTATGCTTAAAGTGTGGATTTGAATTTATAGAGCAATGTACGTGGAATTAGGCACACAAAGCTTCTGAATAGTTGCATGGCTTATTAATACAAATCTCTGAAGAGTTCACTAAAGATCCTTTGGTTGATCAGTATAGTAAATAGTGAGAACATTCCCTCTGTACATTTTCTTTAGCAGAGGCATCATCTCTGCTTCTCTGATAAGACAGGGTAGATATCTAGGTCACTTAACCACGACCATCTCCAGTCCACTCAAAATCATGCCAGATTATTTTTGCTCATTTAACAGAAAGACAAAAAATTGGGCAACGGCCAAAGGGAAGCAACAAAAATACTGAAAATGAACATCGATTTAACCATTAGGATTGGTCTGGAAAGGTTGTTAGCCTGAGGAAACAAAGAATGTGTCTTAATAGCATTTCTCAATTATCTGACTAGATCTATGTTCAGGATACCAATTATAAATCTCCAATAAAGGAAAGAAATGGTATTTGGGTTAAAGAAGGGACTAATTAATTTGCACATAAGTGAAGAATGTCTGTTCAGTTTCTAGAATAATTGTAGTAACAAAAGAACTAATAAAATCTTCTTTTCAAAGAAAGGTACATTACAGAGAAAAATCTTATGACTCACCTGGCTTGCAGTTTTGCTGAGGAGAGGATCTTCAGTGACAAAGGTCTTAATATATCATTATAATTCTGAATTCTTCATTCATGTAAGTCAGACAGGGTCCCAGTCATTGATATGTGCTGTCAAATGGACCTTGACTTCGATGTGCCTTCTTGCTCAGGGAAAGTTCAGAAGCAGAGTTACTTGATTATTGTAAGTTCTTAAGCTTGCTATTTAAATCCTGAACTTTGTTTATTGCTTTGAAATGAGTAGTCACTACTTGAAGATGCTCTGCAGGCTGATAGTGTTTCTGTTTCTATGGGAACGGCCTCCCATTCTAGTGACAAACAGTTAATTTGGGAGTCCATTTCCACAGCCCTAGGTAGTTGTCCAAAGTGATATTAAAGTAAAAAGGTTCAGAAAATGTCAAGTTTGTGTTCTAAACGTGAAAATGTGTGAGCTGATAGCCAATTCTTCTCTATGCAGATGTTGGAGTTCTCTTGCGCATTTTGGTAAGGTTTTTATTTTTACATATTTATCTATCTTTGCATAGTGTTGGTGCTGTTGCTTGGTTTGGGTTCTCTATTCCTTGCACTCAAGCATTTTGCTCAGACTTTATAATCACAATAGCCCTTATTTTAGGTTGCATTCTACACTGTTCTAGACAATATAGATGATCAAGAATACGTATTTTCACTTCTTCATCAAGAGGTGGTTGTCTAATTCATCTAGTTTGGAGAAAGATCTCCCCTCATGTGGAATTTCAGCCTTCATATTGAACTCTCTAGTCATTGAGAAGGCGAAGGTATTTTCCCCCAGTAGCCTATTATTAAAGTAATCATATAGAATAGAATCTCTGCTTTAGACATTAAATGGTCAAAAACAGGTGGTTCAATAACATACAATACTGTGGGTGATTTTCTTCTTTTCCTTGAATTTCATTTGTGACATTTACAATTACTATTAATAGCAAATATTTAATTTATTGGAAGTGTGTCAACAGTTTTGTGGGTTTTTTAGTTTGTTGTGTTTTTTTCATTGTATTTGGGGCCCTTGCGAGTTTTGGATAGTCTTCATATTGTGTTAGCACATTCAGTACTCAGCTATTTCTATATCATTGCTAACTGGAAAACACTAATAATCCTTCATCATTCTTAGGGAAAAAAATACAGGTCTTTAGCTTCCACTGGGATAACTCACACTGAGCTTGGGATGAGAAAAACAGACCATAACAAAACAAACAGGGCATAATTCTAATACTTACTCTCTACAGAATGTGCCCAAGTCAGAGGCAGAACACTTCTCATTTAACTCCTTGCCTCCTTACGCTCACCAGCATTTCTGTCCTGTAGGAGGTAGCCTGTTCACCTGTATGTGCCTGCTAAGTTTCCACGGCTCTGGCCTTCCACTCCTTTAGAATATCAGAAGTCATGCTTCTGCTCAGTCAAATCTGGCCTTGAATGTAGTCAAAATAATTATCTAAGAGAAACAGAAAGTAACATTGACACCAGTAATACTTCCCATTTTCCACTCAGGAATTACCTGTGGGAATGTTTGTAAGGATTCAATAATTATAGAGCTATATACAGTGCAGTTATGAATCATTTCAAAACACCTGAACATGCTTCAAAACACCTGAACATGCTTGATGTCTGGACAATGTAAAACTAAGCTAAGGTGTCTCCCCCTCCCCTATGTTGAGAACACCATTTGACCTTGCAGCCATCCTATTACGCCACCGAGCTCTTCTCCTACCACCACACCACACTGCCTTCTTTATTCAGGAGTAAATGTAACTCCAGACAAAAATTTTATGTTACAGCTTCCTAGTTTTATACTTACAGTTAAAGAAATAGAAAGGGAAGGTTTTCTCAGTCGTGGAAGGTATAGTGCATTATTTGATATCCTAGCTAAACATCTAAAAACTGATTTCATGGGTGAAGTCAGTTTTAGCCCAACATCTGCTCAAGAGAGGCAAAGGCAGACAGATGACTCACACTAACCCGACACTGCTCCATATGCCTGTTAACTGGACACTGGGAACCTTAAAATAGAATGTCAGGTTTAACTTTCAGAAGACAGTGGGGCCTTATACATCTACCAGGATTTTTGGAGGAGTTGTTCTTGGACCAGTGGGCTGTTCTAACTTAATAGGTACTGAATTCACTAAGTGCTATCAAGGAGACCACAGATGTCACAACCATGTCTCACTTTCAATCTCACATTCGTGACTAAGCGATAAAAGATGGCGATCATCGAGTACATATTGATCACCCGGGAGTCTATGTCTAGACTCAAATCTATTACAATAAAGAGATGTCTTATTCCAGTGAATTTCAATTCAGGACATGCGCATTCTAGGCATCATCTAATGTTGGGGCCAGCTAAAAACTGAGGAAGTCTCTGAACACAGAGAAGGAGCCCTGGTGGAAGAGTGGCGAAGCACTCTGCTGCTAACCCAAATTTCATCTTTTCAAAGGGGCAGACTGAAGCAGGTGTAAGTGGGAGGAATGCTGAGGGTTATGAAATGTGAAAACAGCATGCTATTTATTCACTGTGAGAAAGAATCCCTGTGGATGGACAGTTTGCCATTGCAAAAATATGTTTTCATAGGGAAACAACAACAACCATATCAAATTAGTACAATACCAAGATACATACTTGGATCTATTATATGAAGTTAGATTTGGGAGTGCAGCAAATACCTCGATCATGTTTTAAAAGACCATGGGATTGACAGAAAGAGAACATATGATAAAGATGTTTTCCATTGAGATATAGAGAATTTTTTATCTTAAGCCCTGTATTTGTTCTCTTATATTTATGAGTATTTTCTAGGCTTCTTGGCTCTTTTTTCTCCATTTGTCAAAGTGTGTGTGATATTCAAGCATCGAAGCCCTCTGCTCTGCCCAACCCCATTGCACAAACACCCATGCTCATTCTAACCTCTTCTTTTTGCTCCTCTCCCTTCCATTCTATTCATTTCCATTTTCCTTCCATCATGTTATCTAATCCTGACATGTGAAGACTTTATATACTGTCTGCTCTACTTCACAAAATCTCTTAAATATGCTGCTTTAACTTTGGGAGCAGGAAGATTGCCGTCTTCATGTGGTAGTACTGATTTTTCCCTTCCTAGAAACTTTCAGGCTAAAAGTTTTCAACTAAAACAGAACTGGTACTGTTGAAGCAGAAACATATTTTCTGATTGTTACTACTCTACTCTTTTCTATTTTTGCAGTAAGCATACAGAATGATGCAGTTACGTAACCTCCTCATAACTAGCTGTAATAAAGTAAAAAAGGAAGAAGAAAAGAACAAGGAGAGAAATTGGGAAAAGAGAGACTGTCACATTGAAAATGCTCTCCTTTGTATTTGCATATGCAGGACTTCAAAAGATTTCCAACATCTAGAAGTTCAAAGGAACTATTAAAATATTTAGTGTTGTTGTTAAGCCTCCAGTCAGTTCTGACCCACAGAGTTCCTATGTACCACAGAGGGAAACACTCAGGCTCCTGCCCTCACCACCCGTTCTGTGTGTGAAGCCTTTGTGGCAGGAACTGTGCCAACACGCTCCATGAATGACTTCCTGGTTGAAGACCCTCTGCTGTACCAGTCCTGATACTCTTGCTCTTCCCCGGAGTGTCCCTCCGGATGAAATGTCCTCCAGAGCACATGAGGCAAAGCCTCAGCATTCTCACCTCTGAAGAGTATTCTGCCTGAACATGTGTTTTGTTTTGTTCTAGCAGTGTATTCAGGAGGAGCATTCTCCCTCAATTCTGTGACTCGAAAGCAACCATTCTTCTTCACTCATCGTTATTCATTAAACAGCTTCCACGTGCATGTAAAACGAGGCCAAAGCGAACTCACGCTATCTTGTGAGGTCTGACCCACCATAAGCCAGTAGAACTAAGTGCTCTTGTGCATTTCCGAGACACTATAATTCCTTATGGGACTCAAAAGCTTTGTTTGCTCCACAGGCCAACTGGTGGTTTTGAATATCCGGCTTTGTCGTTGGCAACAGAACTCGTAGCCCACTATTCTGCCAGGGCTGCCTCTTAGAAAGTGATTGAAATGACCGTGACTCATGGCAGGCATATCTTATTTTTCAAAGTGACGTCTTTATTGTTACCATTTTTATTCTGCCCAGTGCTATATGCAGTTTAATTTGATTGCTGCTTCCATGGACATTGATTAGAGATCCATGTAAAATGCCGTCATTCACATATTTAAGGGTCTCTCTCATGAAAATGATGCTGCTTATTGGTCCAATTTTGAGAATTTGTGTTCTCTTTATTTTAAGGTACAATTCACACAACTCCAAGGATGATTTCCTCTCTCATTTGTCAAGTCTGAACCCTGCCCCCTCAGAAACACTTATCGATAAAAGTTTTCAACTAACACCAAAATGGTAGTGGAGGAGCAGAGAAACCTTCTCTGCTGGATGCCATTGTGTTGCCCCATGTAGAACGGATCCTTGGTCTGTGACCTCCATCAGTAAGTGCTTGAGGCCCTTTTGGCCTTCCTCAAGCAGGATGGTGTCATTTGCCTGCCCCAGCTGTTAGTGAGTCTTCCTCTCATCATGATTTCATGCGCTTCTTAGAGTTCAGAAGCTAGAATATTTGCTAGATAATAAGAGTTCAGGTGCTGTGAAAGAATACAGTCCCAATGCCCGCCTTTTCTGATTTTAAAACAAGCTTTATCCCCGGTTCCGTTTGAATGACTGCCTCTTTCCCAAGAGACATTATCCATATGACCACTGCTCAGTGATCTCGAATTCCCATTAGGTTGTCCATGGCTTAGAGTGACCCACACAGTCAAATGTCTTTACATAGTAGACAGACCACAGGCAGACAGCCTTATGCTTTCTCTACTTTCAGCTAAGATCCAGCTGAATTCAGCAAGGACCGCCCTCATTCCGTCTTTCTCATCTTCCCTTTGGCAGCTCTTTGTGCACATGCTGCTGCAACTCTGGTTTTTAAAAATTATCTTTAGAAAATTGTCCTTATTGTCATATGAATAACATCATTAGATAATTTCAACCTTCCATCATTTCACCTTTCTTCGAAAGGGGCCTAATCATGAATCTCTTACCGTCTATTGACCAGGGAATTAACCTCCAACCCTTGTCATCAGCCAATGGGTGTTTCCAGAGCTGTATCCCATCTGCTGAAATATCTCCAATAGCCTTTTTTAAAAAAAATAAATCATTTTATTAGAGGCTCATACAACTCTTACCACAATCCATACATACATCAATTGTGTAAAGCACATTTGTACATTCATTGCCCACATCATTCTCAAAACATTTGCTCTCCACCCAAACCCCTGGCATCAGCTCCTTATTTTTCCCCTTCCTCCTTGCGCCCCCTCCCTCATGAACCCTTGATCATGGGTGAAGGGAGATGCCAGACAGTGCAAGATATGACAAAATCATCTTCTGCAGTGCCTGGAGCCTTGTTAACCAACGCCTTCTGGGAAGCTTGAACTTTTTGGTTTCTGATCATATGCTACTTCATGAAGAGGTTGATGGTGGATTCTTTACGTTTTTACAGTGACATCTTCTTTCAATGCTCCTTGCATAATTCAATATTTTTTATATTTTGTTGTCGTTACATGTCTTCCAGTTGGCTTCTACTGATACCGACCCTGTGTACAACAAAAATACATACAGCACAGTCCTGAGCCGCCCTAACAATGGTTATGTTTGAGCGCATTGTTGCAGCCACTGTGTCATTCCATTGCACTGAGGCTCCTCCCCCATTTACCTAACCCTCCACTTTACCAAGCATGACGTCCTTTCCTGAGACTAGTCTCTCCTGGTAGCATTTTCAGAGTAGCTGACATGGGGGCCTCACCATTCTTGCTTCTAAGGAGAATTCTGACTATGCTTCCTCCAAGACCTATTGTTTTGTTTTTCTAACAGTCAGCTGCAGGTATTTTCAATATCCTTTGCCAGCATTGTAATCCCAATGACTCTTTCTTCAAGTACCACCCATTCTTGATTGTATATTAACTATTAAAATGCTGACGTGTCGACCAAGTCTTTCTGGTAAAGTGATTCTATAGTCTTTCTATCTTCCTTTCATGCTTTCAGCATCATTCAATGTCTTGCCTGAAGAATTCTTCAGTAGTACAATTTGAATCTTGAGTTTTTCTTTGGCTCTTTCAGTTAAGCTGAAGCTATTCATTTCTTTTGATTTTCTAAGGGCAACTCTTGGTACCTTTCATTGTAATGCTTCCTTTTGTCTTCTTGTGAGGCCTTATGAAATGTTCTACTTGGCTTTTTAAAGTACTTTCAGTTATAGATAACACTGTACTTCAAGATCGATCTTGAAATGTTATTTTTAACATTGACAATATTTCTCTTGAATTATTTCTCTTGAACTTGACATTGATGGCATAATAATCCATATAACTGTCCTACTGAAAGTGGCAATAGCAGGCCACTTGCCCTAAGTAACCTCCAGGATAGTGACCTTTGGTTTTCCAACGTCTTTGCACATTTCTGGAGTCACCCTTTAAAATCTTCTGTTCGACTCTTTTACTAAAGACTTCAATTCACTTTAGCTGTGCTATATTCTGAGTCTCTTCAGACACATATGTTATTGGTTTTTCTTATATTTTTAATGACTTGTTCTCCCATCCATGCTGTCCTTAATGTTATCCTAAAACTCCTTGACTATTCAGTCAACTAACACTATATTTTCCAGCTTCTTATTCTTCTACATTCTCAACTTTTAATCCAATGCCAGTCATTTTCAAGGTGTTCATAACACATTTATCTGCTGATGGATCCTTTTTGACTATTGTGAATGATGGTGCTGGGTACGTGGTTGTGTAAGTTTAATTTCTGATTTTATATTCCTTGAGGCCTATACCAAGGAGTACACGCTACCTTTTGGAAAGGCATTGCTTCTTTCAGACATATCTTTGGAACAACTTATTCAACCACCATACATAGTTGTGCTGGATCCAAAAACATTTTTTTTCTCACCGTAAATCGCTTATCTGTATGTTAAACTAAATTGACAATATTACATAAGTAAATAAATATAATGCTAGAAGCTACACTTATTTTTGTAATTGTCATTAATGCTTAAAATATCAATCTTGCACAGAACCAGGTGGTTGGTGTTATGATTAGATATTTGGCTACTAATTGCAAAGTCAGAAGTTCAAAACCTCCAGCTGCTCCACAGGAGCCCCCCTACTGTTGGGTCGCTAGGAATCAAAAATCCACTTGGGGGCAGGTTTGTTTGTTTGTTTTTCCTGTCATTTATTTGTTTTTGTTTGGCGTGGTTGGCAGCCATTGGTGACAAAACAGTGGAGACCTTCTTAAAACCAGTTATCCTCTTCAATTGAATCTATTCTGTAGTGACTGATGTGTGACAGTTGTGCTGGGCCCTATACACAATGAATGATTGATTTCAGGGTAATCGGTTACCTGGACTCTCTTCTGATACACTTTTTATTTTTAAATGAGATACAGCCAATATTATTCAAAGTATCCAATATGTATACTTAATGTACTGTTTCTAAAATGTATGTCCCACTTTACATGATAATTGGTTGTTGCGTCTTTCTTTTGCTCTCTCATTCTTTTAAAAACAGCTTTCTGTAGAAGCCAGAGTCCTGAGTTGCCAAGTTGGGAGCCTGTGATCCCCACTTCTAATTAAGTTTCTTCTCATGACCAACATTGGGCTCTATAGGGAAGGCTCTTGGTCTTTACAATCACCTGCTGACAGGGTATGGCTGTAGTGCTACCCGCCACCATGTGACCTAATTTAGACTCAATCTTGGCATCTAGACTTGCATTTTTAATCCAATTCACAATCTACCTTTCAGCTTCTTCTGGGTTCATATTCAATTTGTCTGCCAGCATATTAATGGTGCATGCGACAAGAAGTCTCAAATATGAAGAGATGAACCTTTTCACAGAAATCCGGTACATAGCCCCTCAGCTTTTTCTGACCCCCCTCAAAGGCAAAGTTTACAGGCAAGCACCCAGCGCTGTAATTGGGCCCATGTATGTGTAAGATTCCTGCTGAGAAACGATGACTAGGTCTTTTAGCATCTGTTGGCCCTTTCGGATAGTGGAGAAAATGTGGACAAATTACCTGAGTTGCAGTAAGAGACTGTGTTGGCAAAGGGAGAAATTGATAATGTTATCTATACCTATGGAGTGCTCGAAAGAAACAGATCATTCAATCAGCCACGGGCATTGCTGAAGAGACAGGAGTGGAGAACTCACAGAACTATTACCTCTGGTATTTTTGAACCTTGTAAAGTCTTCCATTGCTGCATCCCAATTGTGCTTTAAGATTTCAGAGGCCAGTTTTACCCAAAAGGAGCTCTGAGCATTCCTGCTTATGGCTGGAACCCACACTCCAAAAAAAAAAAAAAAAAGTAAAGAATGTCTGCTGCTCCAGAGTAATTCCCACAATCATCTGGGAATTCTGACTCTCTGGCGTGCCTCCATATTCCACCTAAATCCATGCTTATCTTGTGTCTTCCGGCCATCTCTGGCTGACTCCATTGGTCTTTTAGTTTCCCAGTCGTTAAACATCTTCACCATTGGTCCTGTTTAAACAGTGGCTATTCAGTTGAATCTGACCCAAGGCAACCCTGCGCAACTGCTGTGTGTCAGAGACAAACGCTGATCCCCAGTCATGCTATGTGTTTCCACTGCATTAGTTCACTACTTAGCTCAAGGCTTGTGCTCCCTGGAGGCCCTAGTCTTCCCTTTTATCTTAGAGGGCGGAGCCCATTATACCTTTCACTTGCTGTGTTCTTAAAGCAATAAAAGTCAGCTAATTTCTTAACAAAAACAGCACCCTGGCTACACAACCTTTGGGCGCCCCCTAGTATTCTCCAACTAGAACCTACCTTCCCAAATTGACTACCTGTCAAATATACATATGTGTATCTGCTTGTACATAAGGGGTCTAAATGATTTATCATAAAAATATTGGGGGTATTTTAGAGTTAAAGGGGGTACTATTATTACTTAGAATCCCTGGGTGATTCATTTGGCTTCTCACCAGAAGGTTGAAGGTCTTGGTCCACCTGTAGTCACCGAAGCTCTGGTAATATACTTCCCAGATGTCGGCCCTTGAGAGCACTACAGAGTATCGTTTGACTCTGACACACACAGGGTTGCCATGGGTTGGATTCAACTGAATAGCCACCGTTTAAACAGATCTGAGCAATTATTCTACAACAGTTGTAGAACAGTGCTGTGCTGGGGTCCAATTGCATTATTAAATATGAAAAGGGCATATAACCTCCAAAGGAATCTTATTGTATCGGTGGGTATGTGCTCAGTGGGAGGTGAAGCTCAGCCGTTGTGTCGATGACAAATTTAGGAAACCCAATCCGACCTGCTCCATGGGAACTCTAAGAGTGGGTATTAACATCTGGGCATCAAGTTTTGGTGTTTGTTTCCCCCCAATAACATCATAAGCAAATTCTACAGTCCACAATTATATTGTGCTCCCAGGGATATATGTGAGTATGTAAAAAATATTGCTACTGAGGTCCCAGGTCAATCATTCCCAGATTTATTCCAAAGAAAACTTGCTTAAACAGGTCTCCGCAGGCAGTGGCTGGCTACAGGCAAATTCTCTCAGTGAGACACTTGCTTTGGTCTCATTAGGGGGCCTTCAAAAAAGATTCCATCAAAATATAAGCTAGTGAGGGGATCAGCAGGGCCAATTAAATTCAAGGCAGATAGGTCAGCTCAGAAACTTATGGAAGCTGCTAGGGAAAAGTTTGAGGAAAATTGAAAACTGAATTGCTGAGTAAAAGGCCAGGAACTTTTTCCTTCCATCAAAGGGATAGTCCTATTGATTCTCCTACTTGAAGAATGGTCCCTAGGAGAACAGGTTTGTAACCCCTGCCCTACAGAGTTGGTCTTGCCCCTTCAGACTTTGGTTGTTCACAGAATATGAATGACATCTGAATGAAGTGCATTTTAAATCCCTCCACGATGTCCAAACTGTCATTTGTAGGATTTCGAAGAGAAGAGCACAGAACGTTGTTGGGGAGGCTGAGAGACATGGAACCACGGGCTTATAAGTATATAGTTTGTGATGGAGAGTACGTCCAGAAACCATAGCTTTGCTTGTAGATAACTTTATTTATAATAGAATTCCGGTGATTTTATACTTTTTGTCTTAAACCCCCCTCCCCCCACCCACTTATAGTCAATGTTGGTGACATAGTCACAGGTTCTACATTGCAGATTCAAGCAACTATGGATTGAAATTATTAATAAATTTAAAAAGTGGTCAATGCGCTTCTCAAAGACTAACAATCAGTGTAAAACACTATCGGCACATATTTTATTGAGTTGGTTTTACTATTAGTTGTTATACACATTCTAAAGATGAGTTCAAGTACATAATAGGATGTGCAGAAGTTATTTGCAAATGCTGTGCCACCTTCTTATTTCATAGAAGGAACTTTGACCATCGGCAGGTTTGGTTATGCACGGTGCAGGGAGAATGTCAGGGCTGGAGTTTCCTGGGACCAGTCCTCACAGATCTTGAGAGCAGGACTGCATAAACCATAATTGTCTTTATTCTCTTTCTCTTCCATGCTTCCTTTTTTGAAAAAAAAAACATTATCGTTTACACTTTGTAATGATGAGATCATCAATGTCCTTGTGAACCTTGTTTTCTTAGAAAATAACCTTCTTTGTCAGTTTTACATCAAATGACATTACTGGACTTCCCTTTCTAAGCTGCCTCACTCCCAGTTTTTATAGTCATGTTTTTCAAGTATTTAAGCAATAAAATCAGAATTACTAATTAATAGAAATGCTGATTTCAAAAAAAAAGAAATGCTGATTTCTGCACTTGTAAAAGCACTACTTGTCATTTATTTTCTCTCTTCTTTCAAATATGAGAAGCTCACATTTTCTGAGGGTTCCTATCATTTATATGTAAACAAATATCCACTTTTCCTTATTTATCAGAAGTAAGCAGCATCTCTATGATCTCTTGTCTGAGAAAGAAAATTGACTTTAAGCAAGTCTCAGTTTTATCAGCTCCTTGACTTTGAGATAACAGACTTGTCCAGCCAGTTCCCTGAGAGTTAATGGGCTCACAGCACCGCCCAGTTTAATCTGAATTAAAAGCGTTGTCTATGCAGCATGCCGCTTGCTCAGGTGCATACCCATCTCGCTCTCTCTTCCCGCAATCACTTGTTCTCTTTGTATAATTTCCTGGCAAAGATCATCCCCGCCAACAACTAGGATCCACTCATTTTGCTCCTTAGTGTTTTTCCTATTGTTTGTATCTTTTCAAAGTAAAGCAAGGGTGTGGGGAGTCTGGGGCATGCAAACTGCTCTCACAATAAAATAATTGGTAGCTTCCCTCCACTCAATTCTAACTGATGGCCACCCCGGCTGTGCGGAGTAGACCAGGACTTCCAGGCTCTCATCTTCATGGCAGGAGACCTCCAGGCCTATCTTTGGTGGTCATGTTGAATCACCAATGTGGTGGCTAGTAGTTGAGCATGTCCTGGTTTGTACCATCCAGGCCTCTTGTCTCCATAACCAAATGCAAATCCATGTGCTTTCTTCCAACACAACGACTTATCTAGGATTTCTGACGTTGTCCCTTTCGAGGAGCAGTCCATCTGTCGCCCACAGAGAGGCTGGGGCACTGTCACTGCCGGCGGCACTCATCCGCCTGAGCTGCCATCGCTTCTGAAACTCACGCATGGTTTCCTGTTTCCTTTCTCCGTGGAGCAAAGAAGTATCTGTGTACAACGTGATGACTTTGTCACTCTGATTACTAAGGAGATGTTCTAGTGTTAAAAAAAGTTTGCATTTCTAATACAGTAAATATCAATAAATATACTCCATATAAACAGAAGCTCTTCGGAGTCCTCAGTATTTTTAGGGCATAAAGAGCGCACGAAAACAAAGCATTTGGGAATCACTGCTACAGTCTATTCATAGGCTGCATTTCACCACGTCCTGATCAGAGCTGTGAGATGCATCAGTTGTTGACTCTTTCAGGCATATTTTTGTTATTTCTCGTCTTCACTCAAGAGACATCTTCAGCTCTAACTAAAGAACTCTGGTGGTGTGGTAGGTCTGGTTATGACTCACTAACCGGAAGGTCTGCAGGTCAAAATCATTCACCCCTGCGGGGGAAAGATGAGGCTGTCACCATCCGATACACGTCAGTCTCAGAAACCCACCGGAGCAGTCCTGCTGTCCTCTCGGCTCACCATGAGTTACAATGGACTGAATGGCAGTGAGTGTGTTTGTGTGCTTGTTCTTATGGTTGGGGGCTATCATTAGCTTACCAGCTTTTCAGATTTGGGGGGGGGGGCACGTGGGGGGCGGGGAGCAGTGCCAACCTTGGTGCCATGGACTGTAGTAGTTCTCCAGAGGGAGAAAGAGGAGACAGGCAGGTGAAAGGCAAACTGCTGGGGTGCGGAGGCTGGAGGGGCATAGATGAGTTTAAACTGCTGATGCAAAGGGATGATCCCAAATGTAACCCCCACCTACCCTACCAGTTTGAAAATTGACAAGAAAATGGACCCAAAAGATACCTGATCACCCCAAAATATCACAACCCTTAGAAAAGAAGCATGCACAAGAAGCTAGGCGAAAGTAGAGTTTGGAAAAAATAATTTAATAAACAAATAATACTAAAAAAGTATGTGTTCATCCAGTATCTTTATTCATTTACTATATCTGTAGAACTTTATATATATATATATATATATATATATATATATATATATATATATATATATATATATATATATATATATTCATGAATTCCCATTGATAAAAAATAGTTGGTATTTTTCCTTTGGTTATCTAACCCTAATGGACTTGAATGTTTTGTAATGAATCAGGGGCTGGCCTGGTCACAAAGGTCACCAACCATCTTCAGGAAGGAAGGGAGCGCAGTTGAATGGATCCCGGGTGTTCACTGATGCCTGAGTCATGACTATAAATGAGGCCATGGGCAGAAATACAGCAAAAACTGGGAACATGGTAGTTCCTAGGCTTCCTGATGGGTGAAACGGATTCAGGAACCGAACCAGAGATGGGTTTGCATTCCTGAAGTCCACGAGCTCCATGCCAGGACCCCTGGGGACCCTGTCCTGGGCTCACTTCATTTGTATCCTTCTGGTTATAGCAAGGCTGTTATCTGGACATAGTAAATGAAGGATAGGAAAGTGAAAGCTCACACCATTTAAAAGTAAAATCCAAGAAAAAAGAGACATAGACTATGTTAAAAAGGTGCTTCGTTACCAAGCATTTCTTCCTCTAAGGGTCTGTGGAAAGATATATCCTTATTCCGGGGTTTGATGGCCCTTCAGGCATAGACATCCTATCACATTCTGCATCTGGGTGACCACAAGAGGAATTTGTTTTCCCCTTTAAGGCATATGGCTAAATCATTTAAAAAACAAAACAAACAGCCTTCTTAGAATCGGTAATTTTAAAATCCGATATGCCTTACAGACTCGTGTTAAGACTAGTAGAATTAAAACTGCACTCTGGCTGCCCTATTAAACACACACACACACACACACACACACACACACACACACACACACACCAAATGCCTCCGATTTCACACTCTCACATAGCTGTAAGTATAGTCTCTTCTCTGTGTGCACTTCCAGTGAATTAGCAAACTCAGAAAGGGCAGTAGGCGATAGCAGGTTAGATCTAGGTATCTGAGGAACTCAGTAAGCTGGCAGCTGACATGCTGGAAATATCGGTGGGAAAATCCACTCTGAGCATGTGTGGCCAGCACAGCAGAATGCTGAGGTGTCCAGCAGACTTCCATGAGGGAAGCTGGGGATTGCCTGTCTGGCAATCCAAAGCACTGTGATCTTTGAACTGGTGACCCCTGACCCAGCTCCAAGTTGTTAACATCAGAGAACTGCTGCTCTCTTGCAGGAACATGCCTTTTCACTGTGTGCTCTGAGCTGCCTCTGGGGAGCGAGGGGCAGAGAGGGCCTGCCAGGGGCTCAGTCTGAAGACAGTGGCCTTTCAACTTTTCACACCCGCCCAGCTAAGTGGTGCTTAGGTAGCTGACAATGAGTACAGAGAAGTGGGAAATTGAGAACTGGATGTAATTCCACAGGGGGGGGGGGTTAGGGTCCAGGCCCTTTCCCCCTTGTATGCATAATATTGAAGCCCCCATGCTTGGGCAAGCATGTATGTTTGTTGAGCAGTTTTGAGAGAACTGTATAGATATTTTTGTTTATTTAAATGGCAGGTATTTCTACTAGTAGTATTGTGAATATTAGTTGCATCATGAATTGAGTCACTACCATCACCTTTAGATACAATTGAATAACTGAAATTATGAATTTGATTGAAAAAACACAAAAGATATCATGTAGCTAGATTGTTCTTTATCTCTGTCAATGATACACTCATATGTAATATACCTTTTAATTTTTATGACCTCATTTTATATTATGTGCAGAGGATCTTGCATGGCTAAGTGAAGAGTCAACACTACTTCAATTTAAAATGCTGAGAAATAGAAGTTTTCAACAAAGATAAATTTAACACATTACACATTTATGTGGCATGTCAGCATTAATATGAATCTGAATTTATAAGAATATTAATAGTGACATCTGTGCTGCATTCACTGAGATGATTTAATAAATCAAAGATCCAGGTCAATCAACAATCAGGCTATGATCATTATGGTTTCAAAGACTTAAATTCAAAGATTGAATAAACATCTTAAATCTAAGTTACAGTGACATTGAAGACCCCGGCCGTCCCAGTGGCTACTAACCCAAAGTTTCTGAATTGGAACTTCCTGCTCGCTGCTCAGTGGGAGGAAAGAGTGGCTGTCTGCTTCCTTAAAGGTTTGCGACCTTGGAAAATCTCTGGGGCAGTTACAATTTACTCTTCAGCACAGAGTTTGCTTTACATCGACATTTGCTTCTGGTCACCAGTGACAATTTAATGGTAATAATAACATAGGTATTAGGTGTGTGTGAACATAATTCTTATATATGCTTTAAAAGCAGTGTCTTCTTGTTAAAGAAGTACATATAAATAAAATAGAATTTTCTGAACCATATATTTATTGTTTTCATAAGAAGATCTTTGGCCATAAATTGAAGTTTAATGGCAATGTCATGATATCATCAAATCTAAAGTGTATTTCATGATCCTATTCTGTCATCCATTCCGTTTTTGCTGCTAATGGATTCCAATATGACTGCACGAGTCAGATAACCCAAACAAAGCAAACCCATTGCTGCACAGTCAATTCTAACCGATCGCGACCCTATTGAGCAGGATAGAACTGTACCAGAGGGCTGTGGTCTTTCATGGGAGCAGACTGCTCTATCTTTCTCTTTCAGAGGAGTTGATGGTTTCAGACTCTTGACCTTTCAGTTAGAAACAGAGTTCATAACCACTGAACCACAAGAGCTTCTTAAAAGCAAAGAGCAAATACTCACCCTATGTTTAAAGGCATGAAGTTATTTGGGGAAAGATGAACTGTTAACAATTGTTGAATCAGGAAGAATAGACTCTTAGAAGCTGTGCAATGCCCATCTTACATCTCCCAGCTAGACCAGAGCCCATGCCCATCCTTCAAACAAAGCAAGCTTGGAAAGCGAATACTGAACAGAAAATCTACAATCTGAATTCTTGTTTTATGCCTTGATTTACCTTTCACTTTTGGGCATATTAACACTCAGAATAAGTTCTGAATATACTAGATGGGAGGCGTGTTAACTCTTTTTGAATGGAAAATTAACAACTTTTGGAACAAGTGAGAAGGGCTAAACATGGAAAAATGTTCAGAAACCAATGTTCAGAAATCCAGAAGGTCTAGCAACTTAGCCTGTGTAATTGAAGGAAGTGCTGAGAAAGGGGTAAGTGGTGAAAGCCTAAGAGGGAGAGTAAGAGCTGGCCGAGTAAAGACGTGGAAAGGAAGCCAGAAGATATTTAACCAGACCCATATGTAATATGAATAAGAAAGATGAGGCCATTTCAGTTAGCTCCTTCAAGGATTTATAGCCTTGAAACCTCTTTTGGGTCACTCTGAGTTGCGATCCATTCAATAGCAGTGGCTTTTTAAGTGCTATAGAAAATGCAAACCAAGTAGCATGAAAGCTACTTTCAATCTATAAATTATATTTGTTAGGCCATCCCCATGCACTGTCCCCCACCCCTACATGAGTGTGCTTCTAGATTCAATCTGTGCTGAGATAATCCCCCTGATACAGATCCACAAACTCTCATCCTTACCTGAGGTCAACAAAGCGGTATCACACCTTTAGGATTTCCCGACACATTGAAAGCAGTTAAAGTAGGCCAACTTTTTGTTTCTTTGTGTTTTCCTGTTAGTTTTCTAGGAAAGTGGACTTCCTATTGCAGTCTGTGAAGTCACATTCGTGATCCTTTGTGAGGTCTACTTTTCTCCTAGAGGAGAAAGGAGACTGGAAGCCACTGAGAGTCCGTCTTGAGACCGGGGGCTCTCCTCACCCAGAACTCAAGCTGAAGAGTTGAAATCAGAAATATTTTCTTTTATCAAATTTTCTGTACAATCATTAATGCCTATATAGTTCCCACACAAATATACTTGGGAATTGAGCAAAATCTTCATATCCTTGTAGTTTCATTAAATTGCAGCCTACAAAGAGAGGAAATCTTCCAAGCATATTCTTCCAGTGGAAGTGGAGCTGCAAATGTAGTGACAGGGCAATGTCTATCACTCCTGAGAATCAATATTTCAAGTGCATCTTGATCCAGTTACCTGGAAATAAACCAGTGGCTGCTGAGACAACTCTGATCACGGTGACACCCTGCATGTTGGAATCGATCTCTGCTCCATTAAATTGTCCATGACCAATTCTTCTTGGCATTTGATGACTGCGCCTTTCACTTGAGGTGCCTGTGGGTGAGTTGAACCTCCAGCCTCTCAGTTAGCAGATGAGTATTCCAATCACTTGAGCCACAGATGATTTCCTATGTAGATAAGCAGTAATTAGAGAGCAATTTTAAAGGAGGATAAATTATAATCACATATTTCCCTTAAGGATTTATTGTCGAGATATGATTTCTTATCCATACATTTCCTTTCATTACTTTTAAGGATTAAAGAAAGAATTTATTCCACTTCTTAATTAATAGTACTTTTTACTTAGCAATGATTTGTGTATATAAAAGCATTTATGCTGATATGAGAGCTGCAATTTAAGATATTATAAGCTCAACTGAGTATTCGAAATAAAATGAAGATGCCAACCTTATGGCAAAAGCATTGAAAGTTGAAAAGCAACTTCTCTCGGCCCAAATATCGGCTCTCTGACCTGGGAGACATGGTGCTTCTCCCATTGGCGGGCTGAGGACAGGCTGCACCCGCAGGAAGTGACCCAGCATTTGAGCAACGATGCGACCCTTGAATTTTCATCAGCTTGAAAGTACTGTCAGACTTCCCGGACACCTTGCTCAATCAATCCAGCTTTCTATTTCTTCTCTGACATTAAATTTGAAAGTCGGGACATAAAAGGATAAGAAAGTAAGCTATAACACAAATATGATATTCACTTCTTCCCTTGTCTTAAATGGTTAGAATAATTTTAAAGTATTTCCTTTTGGTGTGAACAGATATTTCCAGTTCATTTGCTATGGGTGCATTTTCCTTGAGAACACAGCATGATTTCCTTTTGTTGTTACCTCTTCCTCTTCTTTGTGTTTCTCTTTAACAACAACAACTAAACAACACTTCTAGGGTAAATTTGTAAGGAAAATTGCAATTCTGCTTTGTTCTGAAAAGGTTTTATTTATATGTTAAAAAAATGGAGAGCTGACTTAGATATATTTCTTACCTTAGAGGATAATCAAATGTGTTTTCATATTCACTTACTCTCACTCACTCATTCTACCTCCCAAACAATTTTCAGTAACAACTGAATCTCTTTTCTCAGTTTCCTATTTTAAGCACTGCCAGAAAAAGGGGAGTAGAGGGTAGGTGAGGCGCATGGTATCTTCCCTCAGACTAAACCTTTTGAACCCCCTAAACAAGCTATTGCCCAAAGACACAAAGATGCAGCCCCCCCCTAGACATGAAACCCACATCATAGAATTTCCTTTCTAGAGAGGAAATAGTAACTCCAGTGAGTGGATAGACCATAGTAAGAGGCCTAGATTAATAATTCCGGAAAGAAAAATAATTGACAGTCACAGTGTTAGATTCTATATTCTACAAGCCTACTGAGCCCTGCTGGCTATGTGAGTTAGGTGGCTGTATATGGATCTACTCCTGTAAAGATTTATGGTTTTGGAAACCCATTTAGGGTTACTGTGAGTCGACATAGTAACTCATGTAAGTCATAAACTGTAACTGGACAGCCCTGATTTTTTTCTTTACTTTTTCATACCTTTGCAAGGTACTTGTCTTTATCTCAAAGTTTGTAAATGAAAATAAGCAAGTGACAATATCCAAAAACAAAAACCTCTAAGACTTTGGGAAGCGTAGTTCCCTTAGTGCACATGGAGTCTGTGCCAATTCGGAGCTACCCTTTCCGAGACTGTTTCGGTGAGAGTAGGCAGCCCGAGGCTTTCTCACGCAGAGTTGGTTTTGAATGGTTGACCTTGACCTTGCAGTTACCAGCCCAATGTGTAACCACTATTTCACCTGGACCCCAGAGAGTGTAACAGCCAGGCAAATATCACCGTGGTTCGAAGCACTGGTGGAAATTCTGCCTGGGGGAAAAGACACGGCTACAGGTCTGCTTTGGGAAAGGCTGACAGTTTGGGAAACCTTGTGTCAGTCCCAGTCTTATAGAGGCGCTCTCAATCCGAATCACCTTCAGAGCAACAGGTTTGTTTTTTATTATTGATGTTATTTGCTGTTCAGTCAATTTTGAGTCCTATTGCCCCTGTGTTTTGTGCAGAGTAGAATTGCTTGACTGAGCTTTTAAGGTTACGACCTTCCAGAAACAATCCCCCAGGCCTTATTCTGGGGGCGTCTCAGAGGGTCTTTGAAGTGTTACCCAAGGTTTAATGAGTGGTGTGCCCAATTCCCAGTATACATCGTTCAGATCAAATCGTAGGCAGGTTCCAAGCAAAATTCTTCTGTTCAGATATTTGTTATCTGTGGACTAAGTCGCATCTGTGTTTTTTGCTTTGTTTTAAAACATATGTTGTTGTGTCCTAAGTGTGCAAGTTTTACATGGGTTTTTAATATTCCTCTTATAAATCTCAAGAAATGTTAGCACACCTGAGGAGTAGATTTTATTTTAGATATTTTTAAGGTCCAAAGTAGGTGTCAATAATGTTGTTTCTTCACCCACTGTCATTGAATTCCAACTTGTTACATCTTTCATACTTAGAAGTAGTTATGCTAATCCAGAATTTGATTTAAAAATTCACCTAAATATTATTTATAAAATGTTCTGTCCTTGTTTTTTTGTTTTGTTTTCTCCCCCTTATATTCAGTCAGAAATTCCAATT
Source organism: Tenrec ecaudatus (assembly GCF_050624435.1). Classification (NCBI taxonomy): domain Eukaryota; kingdom Metazoa; phylum Chordata; class Mammalia; order Afrosoricida; family Tenrecidae; genus Tenrec; species Tenrec ecaudatus. The sequence continues at coordinate 30,534,115 of NC_134540.1, forward strand.
ATACATATTTGTGAGTATCAAGAAGAGTTGGGCAAGGGAAATCAAATGACATCATGGATTTAAAATATAGACACATTAGGTCTCACCTTCGCTAGGCATTAGACTAATTAAAATGCCCCAATGTCTGTAAGGCTCCTCACTGATGTAAACCAAACCACAAGAGCATATTATTTACAAATGGAAATCATAATCATTGCAGGAACAGAATGTCTAAATACCTGCATTGAATATGATTACAATAATCCAAGAAATGATAAGCAAAAATATGAGCGAAATGTCTTCCCTGCACATTTACTTTTGAGGATATGCGTGCATAACACAAAGTGTTTTTTTACAGTTCTGCTTCTCATTCAAGGATTTCTTTAAAGCAAGAGGTATCAGGTGGCTTCCTTTCTCCCCTGTCTAACTCTGCCATGTTGTACCTATCTTTGAAAAACTCAGGTAGCTATTGTTAACGTCATAGATCTTTTCTATGAAATGCAGATTCTGAGCACATGCAATCTCCAGTTCTCAATCAATAGACTTGCATGCAATTAAAGATGTGCTTCTACTTTTAGTTAGGTGATAAGTGTATCACATGGTTTAATTTTTTGATCCTGATACATTTGCAAAGGCGCCAATAATTGCAAACTCTGTGTCTAGCAATAGCAGTCACTTCACGGTAGTCATTTTGATTCTGAGGCTTCTTCTGAGAAGCATGCTGACCAGTGGAAGAGATGAGACTATGCTTAGCAGAAAGCAGAGTGAGTTCAGTAATTGCTTCAGGACTGCTTCATGAGTCAACAATAATACGGATCCCTATGGAGCACACTTTCACAGATATATGGTTAAAATAAAATATTTTACAGGCTGTCTTTCTATGATTCAGAAACATCACAGAGTACTTGGGTAATACATTTCATGCAGTGATTTCATGATATCAACTATTGACCAGTGATCATGGCTTTAGCATCAGACCAACGGGAAAACTCACAGGAAGCGTGGCGTTTACATCGATCCCTGCTTTCAGTCACCTGTACTCTTAAACAGAAATGGCAATGTGTTCAAGGATCTTAATATACATTCCGGAATCACCAATCTTTTTGTCCCTACTATTTTCCTCTTGTTATTTTTTTTCTCAGTATACATCCTATAACATATTCTAAATTCAGGATCTAGTATCATTTACTCAACTGCATATCAATTATATACAGCAGGCCCTGCGTGAGGCATTTTCATGCACATTTTTTACAAAATCCAATACTCTTATGGCTTAGGGTGTTCACCTATGAATTTAGTAATAGGCAAGGCAATGAATCGAAGTCAGGCTCTTTTACTCTATGTCCAGTGTTCATGCCAATTTCTCTGCCAGAAATTTCCCCAATCCCAGAGAAAGTTTTATTCATTTGCTTCCTTATTTACCCATCCATCCATTCATTTACAACCCTATATAGTGTGGTATTTATACAATTTTAGGCCAACTTGTTAAAAAATTAAGGGGTGGAGTTTAATCTGTCAATCAGGTCACAGCCTGATTGATCCATCCTTGTGGGAGTGGCCTTCTCATGAGGATTCTGGGAACTTCTTCTTCCTCCCTGGAGGAGGCGCACACACTCTCTCTGTGTTTCACCTTCCTGTTGACAAGCCACATGGAGCCACATCGATGGCAGCCAGAGCCCTGGAGATGCTTCCACCACCACTGGATCCACACAACTTTCCACTCACAGGCCTGTGATCTTCCTGCATTTGGCATCATTGCATGTACTACAGTAGTCTGAAGAGGAATTTATAGACTAGTATTAGACGTATGGGCTAATATTGGACTTGTGGACTTGATCTGGACTTGGCTGGGATGTTTTATTGATGCATAATTACATCTTGATAGAAAGTTCTCTCTTATACACATATGAGTGCCTCTGGCTAGGTTTCTCTTGTCAAACCAGCCTAACACATATAGTGTCCAAGAAAACGCTGTCATAATCCCGGTGCTGATGAGTGTTTGTGGTAAGTGGGATTAGGAAGTGTTGAGAATCAACTTGAAGGATAATTTAGAGTTAAACTAAAGCCAAAGTCAGTTTTCCAGTACAATGGAGGTTTTTATCCATCCAGTTCATCAAACATTCTGGAAAAACCTCTAGATATTTAGCAGGTATCATTTGGGGAACAAAAATATGTATAGACCAATTTCTTTTCTTAACTTTAAGAAACTTATATTTTAATATAAAGTTTCTCATTGAATGATCAAATAAAAAATGTCATCACAGTCAGAGTGATCTTCTATATCCCACCCCTCATATTTTTATATTCCATGACAGACAGGAATATTAAGTATATGGACTTTGCTAAGGTTTCCAAGAGAAATCTGGTGCTTAAAACCCCTAATCCTAACATATCCACTCCATCAAACTAGTTTCAAGCTTATAAGCTAGCTGGATACAAATTCAAATTCGGCATTTCTACCAATAGATTTTTTTGAGTATTTCTTTGTTCATAACTAGCTCCCTTCAATAAATTTAAATCTTCAGGAAATGAAATATTATTTGCATTCTGTTATCCTTCCTCAATCCTCGATTCATAGTTAAGTTAGACAGACTCTATAAGAATGTTGATTATTCCTTGAATAGAAAGCACAACACACCAAAAAAAAAAAAAAGCCACTTGAATTGATTCCAACTCAATTGTGTTACAGAGTCGAACTGTGCCATAGGTTTTCTTGGTTGTTAGATATATGAAAGTATGTCTCCAGACCAGGGGTTAGCAAACTTTTGAGACAGAAGAGCCAATCCTGTCCCTCACACCATTTAAAAAGTGTTAGGGAGACACCAATCTATGTTATACAAACAAAGGAACTCACCATTGTCAGAAAGATGTCCTTTAAATTGTTTATAAATGAAACTATGATCATTTTATTTTCTTTTTCAATTTTACTTCGGAGTCACCCTTACTTGCTGAAAGAGCCGCCTTTGGCTCTGAGTGACCAGTTTGCCACCCCCTGGTCTAGACTATGGCTTAGGTCCAAGCTGTGCCTTTAGGTTAGTAGGTGAGTTTTGCAAACTATTTGCACCATGCAGGAGACTTTATTGCTTGTTAAGAACATTTTTAAATGTTTGCTATATATATGTTAGTGTTATAAGGTATTAATCATTGGAATGAATATTAATTAATATGATGAGACAACGGAAAAGTTCATAATATTAAAACCACAAAATCAGGAACCAGTCAGAGAAGGAAACTCCAATTAAATTAAGCAATAGAAAAATGAGTGTCATACCCTGTCAAAGGCAGTACATTTGAGAGATCTGAAAAAAATAAGTCAAGTCAATACTTAGTGTTTTGCTGTACAAGGACTGTTTTTCTTTATTGTATTTCTAAATGCTCAAATTTTACTGTGTTTCATTGCATACATTTCAAGTGTATAGTGACTTTGTGGTTTCAGCAAAACCAGTAAGAAAAAGCAGAAAATTTTACTGACACAAAACATTGTTCGTGTTATTTGAATATGTTCTCTGGATCCTCTCTGGTCTCACTTCCACTGATTTTAAAACCGTGCAGTTACGTATTTGATCACAGAGACCTTCCTGAGGGAAGTACAAGATTGCTCGAGTGGATCAACAATCCACAGGGAGATGCAATTGTGCATTGGGTGGAAAGACATGTCCTCCAAATCTCCTTGCCCCACTTCTTGTGCGAAACAGGGGCGTGTCCTCGATGGTTCCATTTAATGGTGATCTGATGCATCAGGACGGGTATGCTGTTTTGCTTTCTCAAAATGTGCAAACAACTAAAGAAAAGGAAAATGTCCCAAAGGAATAGTGTTGCTTTGTGATGATGTCCCCTCGGGCCCTAATAGCCACTCTGGAGTGTCCCATCTATTGAGAGACTATCGTTATTTAAATATATATGCTCACAATCAGATTATTCATTTACAATGCATTTTTTTTATGATATTGCATTCAGCATGCTCTCTCATCATTTTTTGTTGTTAGGCAGAACCCTTTATTTAAAATTAATCGTGCTTGTTTTCTCTCTAGGTACAATTTTGCTTTCCATTCATCTTTAAAGTAGGATGAGATCATTAAAGAAACCTCATTATATTTCATTCTTTATTCTTTTCTGGTATGTTTCTGAAAGTTATATATTAACTAGAACATTTTATATTTAAATAAACATTAAATTAGACAGAGGGCAGTTGACATTGTAATGGTGATTGTTCCTTAATATATTTTAAATGAGAGGCAGTTTGAAAACTCTCAGTACTCTTCAATAAATAGCAAAGAAAGCTTGACTGCAAATATGCCCAAACCCAGAAGCCAACCGATGTTGTCCATTGATGTTAACTTATACCTACCCTATCGGGAAGAGTAGAATTGCCCCCATGGGTTTTCCAAGGCTACAGATCTGGTGCAGACAGACAGACAAGCTGACAGTCACTTTTTTCTCTTGCAGAGAAACTGGTCAATTGGAACCACCATTTGTCACTTAGCATAAGAGCACATTCAATATGATGTCAAGATTCCAAGTCACCCATAAATAAATAAATAGGCTTATCTCTGATATGGACAAATGTCCAATTCTCCCAAGATGCTCTCCTCCTCCAGTCTCTTCCCTCACAGCCCTGGGATCAGGGATTCACTGCAAAGTCCCACCGATGCTCTCGGCACTTTCAGGGAATATTTCACGTGGTGGGCGCTGTTCAGTCCAGAGCTGAAAGTCAGGTCGGCGGGCCCGAGCCACAAATAGGATCCAGAGCCAGAAACCAAAATGTCCACATGTCACAGCAGGGGTCTTGCTTTTGCCAAAGCTCAGTCAGGAAATAGAGGCTTGGCTTCCCAGGTAATGTTGAAGAACTATCGAGTGGTACCAACATAGACATACCCCAACCAAGGGGATATAAAACCAACGATGATGTCTTAAGTCACACTCTCTAATAGTCTTGGAGATGCGTCCAGGTTCACATCTTCCACTCAGGTAGACTCCAAAGATGCCCCCAAAGAAACGTGATTTGGTCCACTGAAATCAGTTCTTAATCACCCCCAATCCTGTTCACCAGTGTAGTAGAGAACACCTCCAAAATGGGAGTATAGCCACAGACTGAGAGCTCAGGCCGAGAATGCATCAATTAAGGCATTATGGCCAGAAGGGCCATCCTCGTTGACCACAACTCCAGCTAAGACTGTGGCCCATTGCCCTCCCACCCCTTAAAGGAACTCGGTTATAATAGATAGAAGTAGGTCACAATAGAAATGGGTGCTAATTTATTTCTGAGAACATCAGCAGAAAGAGATTACACATGCATACATTTGAATAGAGAGAAATTAAGTGCTGTTATTTCCACTGCCTTTCTTCTTGACCAACACGAGGGTTGATCATTTAAACCAGAGAATCCTGGAAATCATGAAGATCCTCTACTGCTGCTCAATGGCCAGCTCCTCCCTGTCTTGTCTAGATGATCAGGTAGTTTTCTCATTGGTCTTTCTGCTCCTAATTCCTGGCCTCCTCATTCACCTCTCTATCGATACCAGAATGGTCTTGCTAAAGAGGGAAATCATGTTGTATGTCTACACTTCGCAGTTACCTATTTCTGCTAACAACCACAGTGGATTGTCAAAAGCCTTGGCTCACCCTCTCCCTTCTCATATATTTTAACTCAATGAATATTTCCTGACGGCCCACTTGGTTTCAAACTCTGAACAGCATGCTAGGGACCAGAGCATCTCAGTTTGACCTTCAATCATTCACTGTCTGCCCTTTACTTAAAAGAGATTTAAAGGGTCACTTCTGGACACATGTCTTTTGCTTCCCTTGAACTTGACCTTTCTTCCCCTACTGCACTGTACTCAAAACTTAAGAGTTCTGTAGATTCTATAATCCTGCATTACTTTATGCACACTTGTTTATCTCTGTGACTCTCAGGCTGGATATAACTGCAAAGTTAAGAATTATACAATAAATATTTACTCAGCTTTAATTAGGTGTCAATGAATGGTCACTGCCATAAGCAACTTGGCATTCCTGCCAGTAGCCTCTAAGAGTAGGCCTGCCAATGTGGCCCCAGGTTGCATTTTTGTCCGCATTGTTGGGGTGCTTTTCCGCAGCCAGCCACCAGCTGCTCCTACCACTGTGCCAGCTCGTGTCCCTGCAGACATTTGAAGACAAGGAACTAACTTGCTCTTTACATAAAGAGAGCTGACAATGACACTGTGCCTGTGGATATGTTTGCAGATCCCTCGCCCTATTCTTGCACATGACTCTAGTACTTTTCTTGGCTAAATAGACACGTGACTATTTGCAGACCTCTACACTCGGACTTTTCTTTCAGGACTGGGCAGGTTTTCCCCCTTCTCTTTTAGAAGCATATGCATTTTAGAACTTGACACCAACAACTGCATTAGCGCTTCGAATGTCTCAGCACAGGTTTGCAGCAGGCTATGGGTGACAGTGAAAGCCAAGAGTCCACGTGCAGAGTCCCCACTTGATGAAGGCTTCATTGAAGTCCACCTGACCATGCACTAGGGGCATGGTGGTGTTGTTGTTGATTGGGAGCTGGGTGGGTGAGTTATAATGGTTCCATTAAGGCTCTATACCCCCACCTGTCACTATGATGCATTGACCTGCTGCCATTCATGAACATGACCATCTCCTTGATGTTTCCACAAGCCTATTTAAGGAGCTGATGATGATAAAGCCTGGGATGCTGTCATGACCTCCTGCTCATAGGCTCCTTCGTTTGGATGATGTGCCTTTGTCTTGTTTTTCCTTAAATTATATTTGAGATTGAGGCTGTTTTTGTACCTGTAAATGCAAATAAGAATCAAACCCATACCCTTCTAAAAACTCGGTTCAGGGTCCATGGAGTCAGATTAAATATTTAGAAAATAGTACAAGTGAGGATGTAGAGAAGTGTTTCATTTCCAGCAAATAAATAACCATGGTTTCAAACGCGATCACTGTAATAAACACTCTGCACAGAGAAAGATCAGTTATTCCTAATCCGGAGAATTTTTGAGATCCGACTTTGAACAAGAAGTGCTGCCATGTTGCCCTACTCTCCTGAAACTTCGAGTAGGGAGGTAGGGTCTGCAGAGACGGGAGCCTCCTGTCCGCTCAGTCATCATGGGGCAGGGCAGAAATGAAAAGGGATGACCTCGACCCCCCTGTAGACCCAGTTTGACCTGAGCTCCTGTCACCCTCGTTGTAGCTGCACAAGCAAAGAGCACGTGCTCTTCAAGTCCAAAGTGTGGACTTCCCAGAATAGCTACCCTGGGAAACTACTCACCAATCTTGGCCTCACTGTGTGCTCCGCAGGCTTTCAATTTCCCAGTCCCCGAAGCAAACAACACTGCTTAGATTTAAGAAAATTACATTGCTAGCAAATGGACAAGGAGCCACTTAAGGGAGAGGAACAGGAATTCATTCTGAGGTGAAAAGAATATATTACTATTATGTGCTTAAAAGAGGTTTGGGGGCTTATTACAAATGACCTGACCTGAGTTGCAGTCACAATTAGATTCACATTGTCAGAATTAATGTAATAAAATTTCTCCTTAAACATAAGGTTGATGCTGAATAGTTATTTTATATGCATACAGTGAGACCAAAGAGCCCCTGTGACATAGTGGTTACCCATTGGGCTGCTAACCAGAAGGTCAGCAGCTTGAAACCACCAACTCCTACACAGGAGAAAAGTGAGACTTTATACTCCTGTAAAGACTTGCAGTCTGGGAAAGCCACAGAGGCAGTGGTACCCTGTTCGATATGGTTTCTATGGCTACAGCAATCAAGTCAATGGCTGTGAGTTTGAGCTTTTGGCAGAGGGAACATGTTGATTAGGGAAAAAAGCGAATGAATCACAGCAGAACCCAAGTACAATGAGGTTCATAAAAAGGAAGGAGAACTATTGAAGTTCAGCCATTGGCAAGTGTGAGGATTGATGGGACCTGGTGTGGTTGGATACTTGGGGGATGGGAACTCAGCAACTCTATGTCCAACAGAACAAAATGTTCCAGGATCTGACTCCATTGCTGTCTGCGGCCAACATTGTAGTCACGGTGCTCATCTATTTCAGCCAGAGAGTTCTTCTTGTCTGCTCACCTCCTCTTTTCCCAAGCACGGGTTCTCCAGGGACTGTTCCTCATAATACCATCACCCAAATAAGGGAGCCGAAATCCTACCACTCTCATTTCTAATGGACATTAAGGTTGTACTTTTTCCAAGACGGATTTTATTTTTCAATCTGGCACACTGTGGCATTGAACCCTGTCTTTTCTCTTAGACCAATGAATATCAATTCACCAGATAGCCTTCTACCCAGCCACATCCTTTGAGTTTTAAAGGTCGTCAACCTGGCTTTCCACAGGAAAAACAGAATTTGCCACTTCTGGAGAGAGGAAGCTTCTGTGGGACTAATGTTGGTCGGGAATTTCTTTAGAGAGTATATTTGGTTTCCTGGGTGAGAAAACCAGAAAATCAAAGCAAGATCTCTACTATCTTTTTCCCTTTTTGGCAAAGATAAACTGCTAGTTTGTTTATATGTCTTAGTAAGGATTTTGGAAAGCTGTGATATAGTTGTATAACTCATGAGAAGGTTATGAATAACACATGTCTTGTAACTTTTTCTTCATATGTGTGTGTGCTCTCATCTAAATTGTAGGTAAGTCTAAATTGGCTTACCCAATGGTTTTCTCAAATTAATAGGTTGAAATAATTTTGTTTAGCTAGGAAGAACCCATATGAATTTTTCTAGCGATTTCCTACACTTAGCATTTCAATTCCATTTCATTTGACAATTTATATTTGATGCCTACCATATGTCATGTAGTTCCTAGGTTATACACATTTGCATGACAAGATCAATTTTGGCGAATTCCTTAACTAACTATAGCAGTTTCTTTTGAGAAGGTAGCAAGAATGTCAGGCTACGTATGGTGTTCGCCTAACAGAATCACATTGTAAACTAAAAAAAAATACAGAGAGAAGATATTGGAGCATTTCTTACTTTATATTCGCCTTCAGATTTACTTTGACAAACCTGATTCCATACCAGGGCAGTTTGGACACGGATCACTTTCATGACTGCCATAAACAGAGCCCTTTAAACTGCATGCGTGATAAATTCCTCTCTAAGACTGCTCCAGTATGAGCTACCTCTAAGATGTTCACTCATTTATGAAGGTTTAGGTTTGCTTCTCTGAATTGGGGGGAAAAAATTGCAATTCATGATACCAAGAAATGAGCATAGACTTCCTGCCATGCAACATTGAATTTGTGAATCTAACCTGCATATATAATGTGAGTTTCCCAAATTCGTTGGCAAGTTCTTCTTTTATAAAATCACTGAAGCTCAAGGCTCTATTAGATACACTGGTTGACACTTGAGTGCCTTAAAAATGTACCTGTTCACAGACAAGAACGATGAAGCAGAATTTGGAGAGTTGAGCGGTGTTTGTGGCCTCCCAGTTACACTGCACAACATTCATTAGGAACTTTGAAGACGTTGGCAAGAAGAATGTATTTATAATTGTACAGCTTGTGAGCAGACAGTGCATATATAGGATGTAAAATCTTAAATGAGTTTTGAAAACTTACTGTGTCACCATTCTTGCTCATAAAATCATGAGCTGCTGTGGGATGTTATTTTCTTGTTTTACCATTTTACTGGTGACAATTTATTTTATAATACAGCATTGAAGTGAAAGAAAGACCAAATAAAGAATTAATGATGTATAGACCACTGCTAAAGTCAGGAACAATGGTAATATATCATATGCTATTTTATAATAACTGTGTTTGAAAATGTAAAGCAGTCATTTAACAGTTTCTTTCTTTGTTCGTGTGTGTGTGTGTGTGTGTGTGTGTGTGTGTTTTCTGAAGGATGACATACTTCTAACCATGGCCATTTTCCCATTCCAGCTTATCCTCATGATAACCTGCTATGTTAGGATACAGCAGCGGTTCCCTACCTGTGGGTCGTGACACCTTTTGGGGTAAAACAACCATTTCACAGGAGTTGCCTGATTCATAACAGTACCAAAATTACAGTTATGAAGTAGTAACAAAAATAAGCTTATGGTTGGGGGGGTCATCACAACATGAGGCATTGTATTAAAGGGCTGCGGTGTTAGGAAGGTTGAGAACCACTGGCTAGAGGCTATGAAACTAGAGAGCAGCATTGTTGCAGTGTCCCCTCCTTTTGCCAGTTTTAAGGAGCACGGGGTGGAGATATTAGGGTCCACAGGAGTCAGCATTGCCTCAATGGCAGTGGGAAACTTTTGGAGCAAAAAGTAAAGAGAAGGGGGTGGGGTGCAGTCAAAGACTTAAATTATACTGACTTGATTAAATAATCTAGGTAACCTGTCCCAAGTCTCTATCACAACGTCTCTGCATTTCTCTATGGGTCTGTACCATAGATCAGTGTGTTGTATGACATATAACATATCTTTCCAATTCCTAGCCGTGATAGTGGTACAAGTCATGTGTGGATGGAATGATCTTACCTCGAGGATTTCTACAACCACTAGGTGTCCTGGTCCTTTCTGGTAGTCTCTCCCTCTGTTTGGCAGCTTTCCAAGGTTTGGAAGGTTCAAGTACTAGAAAGCTCTAGAAATATATACAAAAATCTCAAGGCATGGAAAATCCTAAATCTTAGCATAGTGCTTCAATGGCATGAAAGGGTTGTTATAAGTCAGAACTAACTTGAGGACAGCTTGTTTTATTCTTGTCATGGTTATCCTTAGGTGCCCTGGGGGGGGGGGTCGTGGTTACATATTGGGCTGCAGCAGTTCCAAAGCACTACTCCTGGGATCTACTCCCATAAAGAATTCGAGTTTCCTAACACACAGGGGCAGGCCTCCCCTGTCCTATAAGACCACTATGAATTAGAATCAACTCACTGGCAGTGTTGTTTTGTTTTTTTCCTTTTTTTAAACATTTTATTAGGGGCTCATACAACTCATCACAATCCATACATATACATACATCAATTGTATAAAGCACATCCCTACATTCTTTGCCCTAATCATTTTCAAAGCATTTGCTCTCCATGTAAACTCTTTGATTCAGGTCCTCTTTTTCCCCCTCCCTCCCCGTTCCCCCCTCCCTCATGAGCCCTTGATAATTTATAGATTGTTATCTTGTCATATCTTGCCCTATCCGGAGTCTCCCTTCACCCCCGTCTCTGCAGTCCATCTCCCAGGGAGGAGGTCATGTGTGGCAATTCTTATTCGTTCTGGAGGTCTATTAGTGAATGTGATCCAATCATAAATCACACAGTGACTTTTGCTTGGGGGTCAGAAATGAAAGGCAGAGGGAGAGCCATGAGACCAATGACTACAGGGGTAGCACATATGAACCTTCCCTCAGGCTCCGTCAGCCATACTTGCCACTCAGGCACAGCAAAAGAATAGAAGCAATTACCTTATCCTATTGAGGAAAGATAATGCCTTTGAGTCAGTATTTTGAAAACTGCCTTTGTGCATTTTAGGAAATGATCAAATAAATATGAAATATTAGCTATTTTAAATGGAAAAGGATTTAAAGGAACATTTGGAAATAGTACCTCCTCCCTCTCCACACACACAAAGACAGCATACACATTCACAACATCATGATTTAATATATTTTACTCTTAAAATGTGTCACTATGAAAAGATAAAATAATAATTTGTATCTGTGTGGAGGCAGGAAATATGGCACTGAGATATTATTTTAATTACAATAGACATAGATCAAGAGAGAGCTAGTAGTTGAGGGATGATGAAAGTGATGGGGGTCTGGGGGATGCTCCTGGGAATGGGTACACAGCAGGGTGGTGCTGATTGATACTTACTAAATCATTGACATAAAAAGAGTTGAAATGCCCAGTATTCTGTTACACACACACAGACACATACATATATTTTACCACAATAAAACATATTTTAAAAGACATGCATGAGCAATTTCAAAAGGATTGTGGAATAATCCATTACTCCTTAATTCCATTCTTCCATGAACAGTTTGAAGTCTCTCATATGTTTGTATAAAATGCTAATGACAGCCTTACACATTACTTTTTAGAGTCGAGATAATACTGCTCTGGAAAAGAACTTTCATGAATAAAGTCATTGACTACTTTCTGGAGTCTGCTTGAGGCTGGGAGATTAGCTCCTCAGAAGCAAAACCAGATCAATAGTGTTCTGCTTATCTGATATTACATTGAGTCCCCTCTAACTAGTCAAGGGATTTCAAATCCCTTATGAGCTAAGTTTGAACCACCTGAGAGGACTCGTAAACATCAAATCTTTAAGTTTCTTTTATAGCTTTTTTACTATGTAGGGGAAATGTCATTCAAATGAATTTATATACCATTATATTTGTGCCTAAAAATCAACACTCTTTGGTTGCAATTCTGTCACGGAAGTTCCTGGAAATTTAAAGTGTAAGGAAATGTATTATGGTTTCAAATGGCAACTCTTAATCTTGAGTCAGAGTCTGAGTTACCTATCAAGGCAGCATACATTATTCCAGAATTCGCTGTTTATGAATTAACTCCTATATGCATCGAATACAGGGGCAGAGTGGACTCTTCTAAAGATCATTCACATTATAGGCGGCAATTTTGAATGAAGTGTTGAGAAACGAGAGCTACTGGAATGCTGGCGATTGCTGTCGTTGGGCACCATCCATTGGGTCCTCAGTCCACATGACAGAGAAGACAGAGTAGACCAAGTTCTTGCCTATCAAGTGATCCGGTCCCCAAAGCTGATCTGGCATTAGGCAAAATTCCTCCCCTTCTGCCCTTTAGTGTCCCCTTGCAAAAACAATACTCAAACACAGGTGACAGGAAAGGATCAGGCTATAGCCTCCCATTGGACAGTGTCTTTCAACTCTTCTCTTTCATACCCCTCTCCTCCCTCAAGTACTGCATTCTGTGTGCCTCTTCGCCCCAGAGCTACCACCTCCGTTTCCTCTTGTGCCTTGGCTGTGGAGAGCCTCTAAGGTACCTGTCCCCTTTCTGGGGCCTCTTTCCCTCCAGACTCATTTCCTAAGCAGTCACAATTACCTGCCCCTCTTACACCTTGGACATCTAACTTGGTTCCAGCATCCCTAAGCAAACTTACCGCAGGGTCCTGCTTCCAAAGGGCCTTGCCCTCCCTACTAGCCTGGGTCTCTTCTGCACATGTGGGTTCATTCCTGCACCACCACCTCATGGATGAGGTGCCCACTGCTTCTCCAATACTTCTCACCTATTCCATAAACTATGTGTGCTCCCCAGATTCAGTGAACTGTCCTAACTTCTTCAGTTGGCCCTTAGCTCCCTACCCCTAGGGCACCCTCCCAACTTGTGGTACTACTTTCTAGGCTCCAGTGCCTCCTCCCCTGGTATAGAACTTGTCTATGGTGGCAAGCACCTCCAGTCTCCTGCATCTGACAACCCCCCTACCACCCCCAGTCTGGGCTCTTGGCCACAGCCACCTGCTCTGCATGCTAGGTGCACTTGTCCTCCTGCACCTCTGGGTGCTCCCAGCACTGCTTCCCATGGAGATTCAGTTTGCAGGATTGATGCAAATCTTAGGTGAGGATTCCTACAGGGAAGAGCCCACCATATTCCTTCTGTGTGATTCTCCCCCGCTGATGACTTTAGCCTGCAGGGCCCAGCATAACCCCTAATCCCCTGATACCAGGTGGATTCACCCCTCCAAACAGTGTTGCCCTCAGAGTCCACTCACTCCCCCCGCCTCCCACCCTGTGCCCAGCTTCTTCTGCCTGGTTCTCTGGAGGAGGCAGCCTGGGACACCTCTGCAATTTTCCATGAAACCATAGATTTTTGTTTTGATTTCATCTTCTTTCTACATGTCGGATATCAAGACAGTCAAGACCGTTATTAAATGAGGGGTAGAAGGAGGGGGTCTTTCTTGGTTGGACACTTGATGTGAGCAAATTACCAAGTCTTCCTCCCATAGAACCACTTGGTCTGCTTTTATGACAAGCACTTAAACAGTTGTGGGAGCACAGTTAGTGGAATACCTGTATACAATAATATATAATATTTTAAAATGCATTGTATCGATGATGCTTGCTCTCAAGGTTAAAATAGCTAATTTCTTAATCTGGTGATGTTGTTCATATGATAGAGTTTGTTTGTTGCCTGGTTTTCTGTCACTATAACCATTTGACAAATGGATGCTTTAGGCATCAGAAGAAGAGGTATGATTGAGAAAAACCCGTAAGTGGGAGACACAGGACTGTTTATCTAAAGGGAAATGGTGCCATCATGATCTATTTTGCAATAATTAAAGGCATAAAATATGCTTAATTCAATACAGAATTGCTATTTTGGTTATTACCAATTTAATCTCTTGGTAATGTGTCCTAAAGTTAGAAGTAGGCTCTACTCTCTGGGAGATTGCATATGCTTCTTTATGAAGGGATGCCTCTTTTATTTTCAAGAGACCTGTATAAATATGTATCGGGAAAAATATATATTAGAAAAGATTTTGAAACAAATATTCATGCTCCACAAGAGCATAAATAAGTATCCTATAAAATAGAAATACTCTGACTTTAGATTGAAAGAATCTTATAATTTTTGCGTGTTGACGTTCATGAATATTAAGTGCAATATGAGGACCAAAGTACTACTTTTCTCCTCAGTTATTAAAACAAATAAAAATGTTGATATAGTAAACTATGTCAACATAAACTTCTCACATCCAAAATCAGACTGTGTGTCATTAAACTATATACACATATGAAGTAGTTGGGGAGGGGAGTAGAAGGAAAAAAATTAATAAAGTGAAAAATAGCTCAGTGACTCACATTGGATCCGAACAATAGTTTCTCTAAAATCATATTAGTTTGATAAATAAAATTTTAAATCAGCTCACTGAAGTTAAAATCATTATAAAATATAGAGGGATTATACTTCCAATGAGTGGGAAATATTTTTCTATAAATGTAAATAGAGTAATACTAATTCAAATTTTTAAAATATAAATGGCATACTCTCATTCCTTTTAGGCCACAATGAGTTAATTATATTGGCAGGTACCACTATCTAAGGGAAATATACGTTACTTTGAGTGGTCTTGGATTTATAAAAATAAAAAGAGAGACAACTATAATTAATGAATCAACTGTTAGGAGATTCTTTAAAAATACATTTTCAATAATGAACCTCACCTTATATATGCATTCCAGGGAATCTGAATGCCATCCATATAACAGCAAACTGGTTTTGAAAAACAGCCTAATACCAGCTCAAGAGAAGTAGTCCTATTTGTAGCTATTTAATTCTTGTACTTATTGCCCATCCTACAATGAGTGTAAACAAGCAGCAGCCACAGAGCCTGCTCTAGCCACAGTGCCATCGGTGGGACAGGGCCCAGCAATTGAGAAGTTCCCTCATCCCCAGTGATACTTTCATGAATAAGTATCCTATAAGGCTTGTCAGTAAATACTCAGGGACTTCGAAGAAAGAAGCAGCAAGCTTTTTGCAATTTAGTGGGGAATTTCATTCTGGAAGTGATTGTGGCAATCCATTTGAAGAGTGCATGGGAATCAATTAAAAAGCAAGAAGGGTTATTGCTAAATTGATCAGCTAAAGAAGAAAGTCGGCAAACTGTTCATACAATGTAATCAGGAGCAGGAGGGGGTGTGGAAGGAGGAAGGGTAATATCACGCTTTATCACGGAGGTGGTGGGGTCACTTTCTTTTATTTATTTGTCTATTGTGCATCCATGAAGACCATTTCTCCAAAAGAGCAAATTACTATAGCATATTTAGATGATCAATTTAGTAATGGTTATTTCAATAATTTATTTGTATCAAAAATCATTAACTTGATACACATCTCACTTGGGAGAAAGTCCACTTCTTGAGAATTATTAAAAACGCAAGGAGAACTTTCTGGCCATTGTTACATGAGGTGAAGAGCTTAGCTGGTATGATATCATATGGAAAAGCTGATAGCAATTACTTAATAACGACCTATTTAGCAGACCTCTGCTGTTTGGGTGCCAATAAATTAACCTTCATATTAATAGTGACGTTAACATTTAGCACATGCAGCATGGTATTTTACAAGCCCTCCACATCTGCTTATCACTGGGATATTTACATGATAACCATAGTTTGTGGCATCCATTTTCATGAGAGATTAAAATATATTTGGTTTATAGCAAGGTATCTGATTAATAAGTCTTTACAAATCATTTTGTAAAGTTAGCTTTTATGATGAGGGACCCTGGTGGTGAAGTGGTTAAGAATTCAAGTCACCAGTGACTCATGGAATAAAACCCTAGCAGTCCGCTTCTATAAAATCTAGAACCTTTGGAATCCTGTGATGCCGCTGCGGTCTGTCCTATAGGACTGCTCTACATTGGAAGTAATTCCATGGAAAGGATATCTATTCTTTAATGTCACACAATACACATGCCACTAAATCTCTAACATTCATAGAAGGAAGAGTTAATAGATCAAATGACATTTTGCTTTGAAAAAAAATCTAATTCAAAAGAACTTATTAAGGTGTTACAAAGCAAAGATGTCACTTGGAGGATTCAGACTGCACCCACTCAGCACCTCATATTTTCTCTCACTCCCCCTTTGTGTGCAAAAGCTGGTGAATGGAAACAGAAGGCCCAAGAATAATTGACATGTTTAAAATTTTGTGTCTATAAAGAATATTGAATTTATCATAGACTACCAAAACAAACAAATTAAGTGTGGCAGAAATGCATCCAGAATGCTCCTTAGAAGCAATAAGGGCAAAACTTCATTTTACTTAGCTTGGACATCAGGAGGGATAAACTGATAGAGAAAAACGTGTGGCAGGAAATAAAAAGGAAGCCCCTCAACCAGGTGGATTGGAACAGTAGGTGCAACAATGGATTCTAGCCCCGCCCCCCCAGTGGTGCGGATGGCAGAAGGACAGGGCAGGATTTCCCTGTTACCCAGAGACTTGGTGTGAGTCAGGGGTGTCTTAATGGGGTCTTCCAACAATAAGAACACAACTTCATTCATTACGTCACACCATCAACAAAGGCATTTTCATTTTATGTCAGTTGGTTTCTTCAGTAATATGGGGCAGAGTAGGATTGAGAATGTATTGAAAACAAAGAAGAAGAGGAACAACAACAACAACAACAACAAGAAGAACAGAAGAAGAAGAATTTAAAGACAGATCTAACTTTCAAAAAGTCTACTAAAACCAAATTTCAGTAATGGACAGATAAAGTAATGTTCTAAGATTTGTTATTGAGATGGAAGATGTACTATTGATTTCATAAAAGAGTAGTAAGTCATAATGTTAAGAGAAAAAATATAAAGGTGCAGTATTCATCCTTCAACCTTGCAGACAGAATGCTGTGTTTCACACTAATGGGAGATGCAACATCATGGCAGAAATATATAGTTTGTATATATATATATATGGAGAGAGTGAGAGAGATTCTTATGGATCATTAAATTGATGGATTACCAACATTTTGGCTCTATTTAAAGATACCTTTTCTTCCCTTTCCTTCCCAGATATGTTTCTTAGAACAAAATAGAAAATGCAGCTCGAACACCATTTCATTTGCTGTATTAAACACTTTTAAGTGCCAGTCCACCAAAGACCTTCACATTCCTGATTTCTCTTGAGATGGACATATTATTCCCCAGACTTCTAAACCCGATTTGGGTTCTATTAAACTCTACAAGACAAGACATATCTGAAACCACCGTTAACATTAAAATGTGACGAGACCCATTCAACTCTTATTACAGTAAAATCTGACTGCCTTCCTCTAGCGTAACTCTTAGAATTCTCAAAAAATCCATAACCATTTTACCACCAGTTATAAATTGAAATTATATACATAATGAAAACAGACTCTGAGACTGCTGATCATACCATCTTAAGTCTAATTATTTCCTCAATATCCATGGAGGCCTTACTTAGACCCTAGGAAATGTTCTCTGGGTAATTAGTTTGCACACATCTAGTAAACCTGCATTTGATGAGTCATCAGTTTGATTAATGGCTTTTCAGCATGAGGTGGGATGGAGGTGAATGTGCAGGAACATAGCAGTGTGGATGTAAGTTATAGTTACTAATGTTTTACTTCCTGGTGACCTGTGTGCATTCTTCATGTCTCCTGACCCAATAAAGAAGTTTAACCCCTCTGTCGTTCTTTGTACAACCACTAGTGTAGTTAAGAAAACTTTAGTACTTAAGACATTTTAAGACAAGAGAAGTAACTAGTAATCAAAGGAAATACATAAAGATATTTAAAATTAGAGGTCAAATATTCATAATGTCCATAGCTGGGATAGCAAGTTGAAAATGTGTTACTTACATGTTTATAAACTTTTTTATTGACAAAATTAGCATTGATATTTTGATTAGAGGCATTTCCACTGAAATTCAGTGATTCAATGTAGATTCTATGTGTGATAGATAAATATTAAGAAACAAGCACACTTATAGAAAACACCACACATGTATGTTTAATAACAGTCACTAATAACCTCTGAATAATTAACATCCTGGTAAAAAGAAATCATTAACACAATTGTGTGCAAACATGACATCTTTAAAATGTTGTTTCTTGCTCCTTTATTCGAAAATTAGCTTGTTATGAAAATTTAGCATTATTTTTATTTCAAAATGTTCTACAGTTATTTCTCCATGGTGATCTTATTTGGGTAAACATGAGATTTGGAAAACATGAGTAATTTTTCAGAAATTCCATAAAATACAAAGGCTGTTTTTAGGTCATAGATTGAACACTGTCACCCACAAGATATTTGTGTGATTTGTCTCATATTAAGATCTATGCTCACAGGGATGTTTCAGTGGTGTTGCCGTTAGCTGGATGTAGAATGGTCTGATTTGCTTCTCCTAGAATTGGTGCCGGAGTAAGGTGGAAGCATTTACAGCTCGTGGAAAATAACCCGAAGTGATTAGCCAGTTGATTTTGATGTGTAGCCTCCTTGCAAGTGACATTTCAACTCCCCCTAGGAAACATGGTGTTCTGAGCATTTCAAATGAAACATGAACACTAAGAACTCAGGGCTTCACTGAAGGAAGGCAAAGGGGGACAGAGCTTTGAGTTTAACAGGAAACAAATTATGGGTCAAAAGACAGTTGTATTGGGGGGAAGTAGGAAAGACTATTTAAGGAGCAGGATTGTGCGTGTGTGTCTGTGTGTAACTCATTTCCTACCAAGATGAATTATCAAAATGTGATCAGCCTCTATTTTGACAGATTGAGTGATCAGCAGAGTTTGATCTGTGATAACTTTTAATGTGAATGATACATAATGTGATTTTTCAAAGTAGGGTATATTCCTTCCATATAGGAAACAATTAAAGGTATTTCCTTTTCTTTACACCATAGTTAAAGTCTATATTTTAGAAATTTAAAAGAATCACAAGTCTGGACCCATGAAATACAGCTATTTGAGAAATGTCCGCCTTAGCACTGGAAATCGTATCCTCTCACCATATATGTTCAATCTATACGCTGAGGAAATCATCAAAGAAGCTGAATGATATGAAGAAGAATGAGGCATCAGGAGTGAAGAGATGCTTTTTAACAACCTTAGATATGCAGAAGACACAATTTGCTTGCTTAAAGTGAGGAGGAATTGGAACACTTGCTGATGAAGATCAAGGATTGCAGCCTTCAGTGTGAACCACAGTCAAATGTAAGGAAGGCCAAAATCCTCACAACTGGACCACGAGCTTCAGTATCATCAAGATGAATGCAGAAAATGTTTACGTTGTCAAGGATTTTGTCTTGGATAAGCAATCAAAACGCATGGAAGCAAAATGTCAAAAGATGTTTGGCATGAGGCCCATCTGCTGCACAAGCCCTCTTTAGAATATTGAAGAGCAAGGATGTTACTTTGAGGACAAAAACGCTTCCTGAAAAAAAAAACGCTTCCTGACCTGAACCATGGTGTCCTCTGTTGCCTCTTAAGGCATGTGGAATTTGAACATTGAGTAAGTGTGTTAGACAGGGCTCTCTAGAGAAACAAAACCAGGACACTTATGATGATATAGATATAGATGGTAGATATGGATATGGATATAAATATAGTTATGGATAGATATATACAGCACAAAGTAATATAACAGCAAATTAGCCCACACAGCAATACAGAGAGCTCAGTTCAACTCACTTCCAGGGAACAGTTAATATACTGAAAGTCCTTCAACTCTTGAGGGCCGCTGGGTCCAATGTCAAGAAAGCAGACATCTGGGTCTTCCTGAGAGCAATGAAGGCAGTCCGGCCACAGGCAACAAATGGCAGGGCAGGTCACCAACAGTCAGCAAGATGACAAGGTCGGACAGTCTCCCATTCAAGCAATGTATACACCAGCTGTGTGGTGAAGCGGGCCTTGAAGGAACCTCAGGCTCTAGCAACACGTTCCATGGGTTGGAAGTCCCACAGGTTGTGTAGCTCACAAGTTGAGGCAGAAAACTAGCAGCTGCACGTTGGTCTGATCACCAGAGAGCAAGAGAGGGAGAGCTTGCTGAGCCATTTATCTCTTTGCCCTCCAATCACACTGTGACCTTATGAATCCCACATGTTCCTATTGGCCAGGTTGACACAATAAACCTACCTATCTCCATAAGGAAGAGCTTAGAAGAATCGATGCATTTTAACTGCGTTGCTAGAAAAGAATATTGAAAGTACCGTGGACTACTAAAAGAACAAACCAATTTGTATTGGAAGAAATAAGGCCTTAGAGGCAATGATGGCAAGACTTCATCTTACACAGTGTGGACATATTGTCAGGAGGGACCAGGCCCTGGAGAAGGACACCGGATTTTATCAAGTGGAGGGCAGTGGAAAAGAGGCGGGCCCTGGACAAAGGATCCAGGGACTGCACCTCTGGGCTCAGGCCTGGGAACCACTGTGAGGATGGCTCAGCACAGCACAGGGCCCCAGTTCTGTGGTGCAGTGGGTCCCTGTGGGTCAGAGCCTGTGCCCGACACAACATTTTTTTAAAAGCTTATTCAATGACTAAACAAGTGATCGTGATGGTATTGGGTTCCTAGAATCACTCAGATAGCATCTTACATAGAACAACAGAAGTAGCATCTCGCTTTATTTCTATTTTCAGTATTTGTTAGTAGCTACACAAGGAGCCCTGGTGTGTTCTGGGTTGCGCACAAAGTTGCTAACCGCCAGGTCAGCATTGAAACCCCCAGAGTTGATGGGAGAAAGAAGGGCGTTCTACGCCCATGAAGAGTGACAGTCTCGGAAACCCACAGGCTTCGGTGACTTTGAGTCTGGGTGTGCTGGTGGCAGGGCCATCGTGTGCTTGATGGAGCAGCAGCTCAGAACTCCGTTTTTCGTCCTTCGGCTTAAACAGAACCCTTGTTTCCTTCAACTCAGAAACTATTGTCTATTGATAGCCACCTAGTGCCATGCTTGGCAATAATATCATTCTCCTCCTCCATCTCGTGGACTCTGGTTCGTTATCCATAGCCTAAGTGCTCTGTTCTTGTCAATTAGGTTCACTTCAAGGACATGGGCCCAACAGGCGTTTAGATTTCAATCAGGGGCCGTTTGAAGACATCCGTTGTTTTCACAGGAAGCATAGAAGAGGAGAACAGGGACAGTCGATAGATTTTGTTAAGGGTTTGCACTTCAGTGTAGCTGCACAAGGCAAGGTTGTAATGTATTGCCTCTGCTCACCTACCCTTGCTGATATTCATATGACAACTTCTCTGTAGAAGACGTTATCGGAATTCCTGCCATGCACCCTTTACACAGGAATCGCTGCCAAGACACAGAGTTTCTTTTCCTTTTGTTCCCCTGTAATAATTCTACGCTTATGCGTCTCCTATCACATTGAGTTTGCCCTTGGTATAGATGGCAAAGTTCTTAGTGAGGGTTTAATTATAGCCATTTAGAGACAACTTAAAAACTCCTGCCTAATTTACTGCAGCTTCAAAGCAGAGTCGGGATGAGAGTTTGAAAGTTTAAAACTGGTAATAGATAAGATGCTTACAGGGAGGTTTGTACAGTTTGAAATCCTTTTCAAGGAGAAATGAAAGAATCAAGAGACTTCTTTATAATTAAAATCGCATGAACATGGCTTGCTTAAATTTTTACTCCTTTTCTTATGTCTTAGAATTTGATTACTTAATTGACTAGCTTTATGCCTATCTTTCCCAGCATTTCCCTGAGAAAATCACTTTAAATCATAAAAAATTCCATTGTATTTCATTTCATTATTAAAATGAAACCTTACAGAGGCTGACAAAAAGAGTATTATCATGTTTTGAGTTATCTTCAACTCCTAAGGTATCTTAAAATATATGAGGGGCTTTAAAAAGTTCCTGGAGAAAACTGAATCAAATAAAAACGGACTCTCTCCACAAACTCTTAGAAGTGCCCACTTCTGTGGTCATTTGTACATGGCAAGGTTTTTCCTTATAACTTGAGAATGGTAAAATAATCTAACCAAATAAAGTACGATGTATCACTATGGGACAAAGAAAAATGCATGCTCAAACCAAACTCACTCTCATCATGTCAATCCTGACAACCAGCCAATTGATGGGACAGAGTCCAAGTGCCCCGTTGCATTTCTGACGCTGCCAATCCTCACAGGTGTACAAAGCTTAAGTTTTCTCCCTGTGGAATGGCTGGTGGGCTGGAACTGTCGACCTTGTGGTTAGTAGCTCATTGCACAATCTACGACACCACCAGCATCGTTCTAAATACTTGTCCCGTTTGTTTCCTTTAATGTCAATGCTAAAAGCTCTATTTCCTCCTATACAGAATGCTGATCCTTTGTAAATTCAGAAATGTACCTTTGGCCCCTAAAGAACCGCAAGCAGGATGTCTGATTGAATTACGGAATTAAAACACGATCCCTAAGAGAGGAGCTGTTGCCAAGTGAAAAGTCGTTAGAAAAATAAATGGGTTTAACTCCTGTTATGTGACATGTAATTCCATACTCTCCTCTATGAATAAACGAGTCGCTCTCTCTATTTCGGCCCAGCTAAGGACGGGGATGCTAGATAAGTTTGCAAGCATTGTAGATTGTGGTGGAAACGTTTCTTTGTATTTCTCTTACTGAAGGTTGACATGAATATTTTTTTTCTCCACCCGAATCTGGGTTAGATTTCTGAATCTCCAAGGAAAACAAGATCATATCGTACAGACCATGGAGTATAAAGTAATCTTATCTTTTTAAACAACCCAAATCCACTTTCTCTTTTTCCCCTTACAATTTATGTCATCCACTATATTTATTAGAATGTCACTTCCCTGAAGAAGTCTCCATTGTCGATGGTTTATCACTTTTTAAATTCCTCAGATTGTTTACAGGTATTTCCAAGCACTGTTTACTGAATTCCTTGAAACAGAAGAGGAATATGTAATCTTCAGATGACATTTGCATGGGCAAGCATTGTGAGGTTTTGTCTTGAATTTCCAAACTCAGTGCTATCTGTCATTTGATCTCCTTGGAGTTTATTTTATTTCTCTAATATCAAGAAGCTATTTACCGTTGGACCAATAATAGATGACAACCAGTGTGTGTGTGTGTGTGTGTGTGTGTGTGTGTGTGCATTTTTACTAGAATCTACGAGGCTGGTATCACCTTGTTTATTTCCTAAAAGCCTGCTGGGAGATCTGCATCCTGTTGTATATGGTCTAAAGACAGGATGCGTTTCTCCTACGAATTATCTAAGTAATCTGTGATATCAATCCCCGTGCGCTTCATTCATTTGTTTATGAACTTAATTCTATTAGATTCATACATTCTAAGCACCTTCCTTCCTTCACTCTTCCTGAAGAGTCTCTCTGTGTAACTCTTCGAAAATCTTTCTCTTATCAACCCCATCCAAAGTACTTCCTGCTTTTAAAGAAATCACTCTGGAAATGGATGACCTGCTTCAACTGGATTTATATAAATATAACTTAGAAATATCATAACATTTAATTTACATTTCAATTCTCCAAGTAGTTCACATTCTTTTTATTTTTTTATCGATAATTATATTGTATGCCTCAGTGCAGGTTAATCTGCTGATTTGCTGACACAAATATAGTCATTCTTCTGGCTAGTGCTTTGATGTCCTTCTGTGGTGGTTAATAACCATGTTATACAGCACAGTGATTGCCACTCTACCTTTGCACAGTCTAGTCTTCTCATCCCTAGGCAAGCAGCTCAGTGCCACCAATCCTGAAAGGCAGAAACTTCTGGCTGATTCAATCACCCACATTGTGCCCCTTGGTGCGCCCTCACAGTCTATTCCTGAAATATTTCCATCCTTGAAAATACCCCACCAAGCTTATTAATCAAGTTTTATATGGCAGGAACATTATTTCTCATGCTATGCAACATTTTGGCTTTGAGATTAAGACAGTTACTAGGAGTTATATGCCATGCAGAAATACTGCTGTGTTTAATGAATATGCTCTGAAATGTTGCTATCAGAAATGCCTAACCACAAGCGATGTGCAACGTCAGTTTGACACGTGGTCCACTACATGGTCATTCTCAGTGTAGAAATCACGTCTGGAGGGCTGTGAACACCCATGAGTGGGCCTCATCTTCCATTTCTGATTCACTGGACCTTGTGTGAGGCTGGGGCCACAGCACGGCTAATGAGGAGATGCGGATGCAACTGGTCTGGGAACCCAAACACTGAACTGCATTTCGTGTGAGCACATTGACCTCACCTGCCCTCCCTAGCCTTACGAGGATTCTCATGAAAGAACAGCCACCAAGAGATGATCTGGCTGGTGGGAAAATACCTCTCCAGCGGGACACTCAGCATCTCCTGGAATGCCCATTTCCCGTCTAATTTCAGTCCTCCGAGAGACGCTACAGGAGATGGTAGAACTTCCTCATTGTGCTTCTTAGGCCGTCAGCTTACTGGGGGCCCACCACCTGGTCTGTCCATTTTCAGAGTCACCGGTGGACTCCAGGGACTGACCTGTCACTTAGCAAACCACCCTTAAACATTACACTGCCCAGGTTCACTTGATTTTCATACTAAAGTCAGGTCATGGGCACTGCAGACTCAGAAATGGGTAATGGGTAGCCATTTGCTCCTGCTGTGGCCTCCTTTAGGAGCCCTTTTCAACCGCTGCTTCATCCATCCATGTGCAGAGGGAGCATGGCGCAGAGGGCAAAGGCATCCATGCGCAGAAGGCCTGCCGCTCAGCCAAAAGAACAAATAAGAAAACCATCCCGCTCAAGAAAGAACATCCCAACACACTGAAGGGAAGGCCAGACACACGTGCTGCTAATTTGTAAGATGGAAAATGTTTAGGAGGGAGCTTCAAGGAATTCTTGGTAAAATCCAACGATCTTTTTATTCCACATTCTCATGAACTTCTTGAAGCACTCTGGCACAGTGCCCACCTGTTGCACTGTGAAGCAGTGCAGTGGGCTAACCGAAAGATCAATAGTTTGAACCTCCTCACCATCCCACCCCTCAGCTGCTGCATGCGGGAAAGATCGGGCCGCGGGCTTCCACACAGAGTTACAGTCTTGCAAAACTTCCTGAGTAGGTCTAAGTGCCCTCACTGTGATGCCAGTTCAGCTCTTTGGCAGACGGGTGGCTGTGGTTTGGTGCATCCTTTACATAACATTCGTATCACATTGCTTGCAGTATTAGTTAAAAACGGTGTAACTCTAGTGTCACCCTGCTGTTGAAAGCCATCATCTTGCCACGCCACAACACTTCTGTGTACGTTTCACTCAGCTGTCACCTCTTGTGATGCGCAGCACACATGGAGGGACAGCTGGCTAGAGAGCAGTGTGCTCTCTCTGCCCAGGCAGCAGTTTCCCTGGGCATCCTCTCCCCATTAGCATATGACTCTCCTGCCCTTCTTTTCTTCCTCTGCAAGTGGTGAGTGGGGCCTGCACATCTGCTGGGCAGATTGTGGAGACCCTTGCTGCGACGCCCTTAAAGAGGGATTGCCGATACCGTAGGAAAATTAAAAGTGTAGGTGTCGGCACGGCTTCCCTTGAGGCAAAGGTCATGCATTGACAGCTTGAAGGTGACTTGCCGGATGAACTTTTGTCATCTCTCTAATTCAGCAGCAAACTGCAAGCCCATAGAGCTGAATGTCATGCATATGATTTCTTTCTTATTTGCTACATTTCTAAAAATCTTAGCCGTGCATCTTACCTGGACTGTGTGAGAGGCTATAAAACCTAAGTCCAGGCCTCTTTGAGTGAAAACAAAACAAAAAAACCACTTGCACGTGTACAAAGAGTTAAAGCAATCTTTCAGACGTGCGCATCCTAGGTTTTGTCACTTTAGTAACATTTAGTAAATCTTTATGAACAATAGATGGGGTGCAAAATCACATTGCCTCGCCTCAAGGTCTAATTGCAGCCATGAACTAGATCCTGTTCCTGGAGAAGCAGGGTTGGTGGGAGTAGATGATGTGCCTGCTTCTCTGAGAAATACAGAATTGTAATAGAATACTTGCCAACTATGGTGCTACAGGGCACGGCAGCGTGCCTTTTCTCATTGGTTCTTTCTTTTAGGTAGCATGCAATTCAAAAAGAGTTAGGTTTTAATGACATGCTGTAATTACATTCAGAACAATGTTTACTCAATAGTCCACGGAGGATCAACTTTTAATATATACTCTATTGTGATTAATAAAATTTCATCACAGTTTGAATTTCTACTCTGCTGACAAGGGGCTCAATCTGTGATCATTATCATTTAGTTTCCCATATAAGCCCATTCCCTTTTATTTCCAGGGAGGAGCTGCCAAGACCTGTGGAATGGCAGACTACACTGAGCCCTATGCCTACTATGTGTGATCCTATACATCCAGAACTATGATCATGTTTAATGTATCACTTAGGCACCATAAGATGAGCAACACTTACCAGCACATATGCTGAACAAAGAAATGATTCAAATTCCCGGTTGAGTTGAGTGGCCTAGCTGGCAAGTGATTTCCTCACTAATTTAACATTTTCTGGAATGTAATTGACTGCAGGTCACTGAAAGCCCCAGAAAGTAAAAGCATGATTAAAAGAGGGAGATGTTTTCAAGGTACACAGAGTAAGCCTCTATGTCCATTTTATACCTAAGGCTGCCCCACATGCCTTACATACCGAGGCATATTTGCCTTTTAGAATCAGAATCTTTTAGGGTCTTCTATTGGGCTTTTTACACCCATAGACAGTTACTGTCTTAGAAACCCACAGTGGGCGGCTATGAGCCAGCATTGACCGGATGACAGTAAAGTTTGGCTTGGGGAAAATGCCTCTTTCCCAGTTCATTCCCTGACCTTACCTGATCTTCCTAATGAAGTCAGCATGAAAATTAACATGGGTCTTCAGAGATAAGCAATGGGATCTGTTCCTGGGTCTTGGTGTATTGAAGTGGAATTTGGAGTTGCGTGAGGCCAGGTATGCATGCATCATATCTAACCTTACATTAATGCAAGAAAAGGCTGGCAGGTGTTTCAATGCTGTGAAAAACTGCGTACCCACCAAGTGATTGGTGATGGTTTTGTTTTAAGTAGGGGCTGACTCCATGCTTTAAAGATAAGGGAAACTTTGCATAATGTTAAGAAAAAATAGGAGGTGAATTTCAGTGGGATGTGCCCAGCCCAGGAATTATCTGTAGTTCAAGGAGACTCACTGTCAAACAGCCAAAATGCCATTTTTACAGAGTGCATCTGTGGATTCAAGGCCAGGACTTCCCCATCTCCAGTTAAGGAGCTAACAACTGTAAAATGAACTCAGGATGGATTACTTCGCACAAGACCCAGGGCTTGGGCCGGATAGTATAAAATATTATTACATCTTTGAAATGTTGAATGGAAATAATTCCAGCACAGTTCGTGTGATTAAATCTATTTTCATTTAAGCACATAGTTTGCCCTCCTGTTCATCCTCGGGGCTTTCCAGAAAAGTTATTTCTATAATCAATCCTTTTGAGAGAAATAGAAAATGTAACCTGGAGTCTCTCTCTGAATGGATTTCCTTTCCCTCCTGCTATCTAAATATCTCTGAAAAATCTTTTCCAAATAGATGGTAATCTGTTAGACTAATGTGCAGAATTGTACCTTTAGATTCAGGTTGTAGCATAATGGGCAGTATTGTTTAAATATTGACTTTAAAAGCCTCCTCTGTGTTAATGACCACATCTAAGTATGCAGAGAAGAGGAACTAGTAGAGATGTTTTTTTAATAAAAAAAGGCAACAATGCCAAGGTTAGAGAAGGAGAGGTCTATATGCACAAAAAGGTTGCTAGTGAACGTCTGAACAGATTTCTCTAAATTGCATAGTCCAACACAGAGAACCTACACAGATATCATTTTACCAGCCTGATTTCGAAATAAACATGTTGGTGCATACAAGTGCTCAATCACCCTATTTGATTGTTGAGGGGCTAGCGGGGGTCTCACTAATTCTTCCACAATCCTTTCCTATCATTAACTCCAGCTGGGCTGGGAATGCATCAGTGGACAACCAATCAGTTAATTTATGTATTGAATTATGTGTGTGCCTTGCTTTCTACACGTGATTTCAGCCTATCTATCTTATTGGGTTGCAAATTACTCCAGAAACAAACTGTCTTGATTTTATTGTTCAATATGCCTGGAACAATGACTCTTACAAGGTGGTGGGTCCTTGGGCCAGCTGTAGCCACAGCAGCAGCAGCAGCAGCACCAGGGAATTTGTTAAAAATGCGAATCCTAGAGCCCCACCTCAGACGTCCTGACTCAGAAGCTCAGAGGCTGGGCCTAGCAGTGGAGAGTTGATCCAGCCTGCAAGCAAGTGTGACGCTGCCAGTGTTAAAGATCACGGGCTCCGATGAAGGAGCCCGGGCTCTGCTGCGGGTTAGGTGTTAGGCTCCAAATCACAAGCTCTGCCTTTGAAACACAGGAGCCACTGCTCAGGAGGGAGGGGAGGCAGACTGCTTTCCCAAGGACTTAATATCTCAAAAGCCCAAAGGAGTTTGACTGGGTCCTTCAGGTTGCTATGAGTCAGAATTAACTGCAAGGCAATGAGGGGATGGGGCCTCCAACAAGGTTATTGTACAGAATGTGTGTTCAGTAACTACGATAAGACAGACTATCCCATTTTAGTCCATATGCATAGAAATCTGACAAGTCAGCCTCAGTATTATTCTCTTGACAGTCAAGGTGAATGTCTACAAATGGAAAAGTCATCAGTACAACTTCTGAGCTGCACCTGGAACATTCCATGGAAGACACTGGAGTAAAACTGGTTCATCATATTTTCAGCACATCTACTGACAACTCTTTGTGATTAAGTCATAGCGTCGTGAGCAATTGTAAATTCCAAAGGGCCACATCCAGGGTCAGATTTCCCAGTAAGCATGGTAAGCATGAGTTGACCAGAGCTTACTTGTCTTTCATGAAATTTTCCACATTTGTTCAACCCATCAAAGATTCCGCTATGGCTGGCACATGCCTGTCCCACAGCCCTTCTCATAGAATCAAAGCCTCCATTGTCAATCCCTGACTGGACCAGAGTACCCAATAAGCAAGTTAAGCACTTGCCCGCCTGTGCTTACTTATCAGTATTGTTCACTACCAATTAGTGAGTAAGCCCAAGGAAACCTGTGCTTACCTAGGTGGTTGGGTGATTTGCCCCAGAGTTTTCTGTTGAGTTTTTAACCTGGAGACAGATTCTGATCGATGGAGACCTCCCATGTGTTTGAGAGATGTGTACAACATAGGGTTTTCAATGTCTGAAAAGCAGATTGTCAGGCCTTCCTTCCATAGTAACTGTGTGTGGACTCTAACCTTTGACCCTTAGCCCTGGAAGTTCCACTGACACACCATCAGGCTTACGTTGGGAGTGGGGGCCTATTCCTGACTTCTAGACTTATTGCCGGGGAGTTCAAGAACAGGGAACGACAGTCAGGAACTTTCCTCTGAAGGACTGCCTCCTCCCAGTGGGAGAACTCACAGATGGCTTTGGTAGACAGTGCGTTAAAAGCTGGAATAATAATAACCTCTTGATTTAAAACATGGAAATATACAGACCTTTTTCTATCTCTTTTATGTAAAGCTAGGACTCTTTGGGGATATTGAACCACCTTAGCTGAGTTGATTTTCTCTCTAACTCTACTATTATTTTTCTTGTATTTTTACAAGCTTTAAGTTCTAGACACCATAAAGATACACGTAATTCATTTTGATGGATAATCATAGGTTGTCAGCTTTTCTTTCAAATTCCACCTAATACATGTATTTTAACTATGGTTTACCTTTGTTCCGGCTTATGTCTTGCCTTCCTGCTGTGTTTCTAGAGAGGTTACCGTGGTTTCATAAAACAAAAACAAAACCCCTCCATTTTACACATATGATTTGCATCAACGATTTCTTTTAATTGCAATAGCAACAGCACATTAAATTAGATAATGGCACAGAGTATAATTACAATATTAAGATGAAATCTGAGAACAATCGAAAGTGATTCTTGGTAACCAGGCGATTCAGCTGCTGCATTCATTTAGTGCGCAATTTAACCAAATGCCATAAACTGAGTGACACCGGAGAAAAGACCGATTTTCACCGTTCCAGAGTCTGACTTGGAGCATAGACCCGCTTTCTCTCCAGGCTCTAGGGCAAGTCCTTTCTTGGCTGTCCCAGATTCTGGAAACTCATAAAGTGTCCCTTCCCTGGCAGTTCCAGCATAATTCCATTGTCTAAGAATTGCCTCTCTTTTTCTGTCTTTCTGTCCTTTAGAAGGATACCACAGAGTCCTGATGTCACGAGGTTAAGTGCCCAGTTAGTGTTTTGAACCCAAAAGCCCATTCGACAGGAGAAAGTAGGGGCAGTCTGCTTCTATAAAAACGGCATCTTGGAAATCCTATGGGACAGTTCTGCTCTGTTCTTTAGGGACTCGAAGGACTAAACTGGCTACCAGGGTTATGCTCAGCATGTACTTCAGGAAATCCAAGTTCAATCTATGTACAGCTCGTCAGCGCTAAATTACAGCAGTTTATACATTCACATCTGCCTTGGAACGAGTTTATTCCTGTAGGATACTCTACTGAGGATGTTGCATTTGCTCTCCAGATATACTGAATCAGAACTCACCTTTTTAACAAGGTCCCAGGTGACTCTTGTTAAAAGCACCTAGATATCTATAAGAATCACCCAAGGACCTGTTTATAGGCATCACCACGAGATCTTGTTAAAGTGTCGGTCCAGATTCAGTACATCTGGGGTGGAAATGCAAAGTCTCCGCAGAGAGAAAAACAGGAATGAACTCGTTGGATGCCCAGGTAAGAATGGTTGATTTAGCTTACGTCATCGACACATGGCATGTTTCAGTTGTTAGTCATTAGAGAACAACCAGTCTCATTTTGTTGGATGAGTTGGGTGAGATGTGAGGGGTGGAGAGCAGCGTGGAGGGACACTTTCCTGGATTCGATTGTGGGCAACTAGAGTGGAATCTCAGGCTCCATCTAGTTTCATTCCTTCTTCGTTGTGATTTGGCTGCACAGATTTCTGTCTCTGCATTTGTGCCTGAATAATTCTGTTCTATAGAAAACTTTAAATTGTCTAACTTCATGCAAAGTCAGTTACGAGGGTGCTCTGGGTTTGTGCTTGTTTATGTTTTGGTTGGGTGTAAGTTGAGCATCTGCCTCTCATTAGAGGAACAACGCTCACAGAACGAACTGAAGCATGTCATTCTGAAGTGTCGCACACAATGCTGTTACCCTAATGGAGGCTCACCTAATGCTGTTCATATGATGGAGTAACGGAGGGTATATGCTTGGCTCTGAAATAAGGGTTTTGAGGCTTTAAACAACACACGAATTCACGTCAGGTTTCATTTTGAAATCTTGGTTAGTGCCATTGTGGTGAATTATTCCCAGTTTGTTACTTGCAACTTCTCTGATTGATCCCTGGTCAGTGGTGGCTGTCTAGATTCACCTTGTAAATCACTAAGAGATATTGAAAAATGCAGCTTATTTTTGAATGAATTATTTTATTTACTTTTATCATTTGGTGGTTTAAATATAATAGAGTTTTATGAGCATTGCTACAGTTTTAGAACATTTCCTTCATTTTTGTACTCATTAATTTTGGCTACCCAAACCTACCTTTCCATAACCCAAAGAAACTATTAAGATATTTTATGGTCTCTATAGATGTACCTGTCCTAAATTTCATATCAAGAAAATCATGCAGGCATCACCCCAATAACAATCACAAAATAAAACACAGAAAAAGCTCAGTCCAAAAGAAAGCTTAAAATAATAAAAACTAGAATCAATTTAAAATTCATTGAAGGGAACACCAAAAACGACGTTAAAATGTAGCCTAACCACATCTATATCAATTCACTTTCCTATGCACTCTGTCTGAGAACAAGGCTGTTCACACCCTTAGTCAACGATCCGAGGGAATTTAATGGAGTCTTCATCCTAGGAGTGTGGGTAATAAGAAATCTGCCAATAGATTTTGGGCTTACATTGCCAACCATAGGCTTCTGTACACCAGGTGCTCAGAACTAAACTCTAATACATTTGATCCTGGGTTTTATTATTGACAATCCTTCGGTCGTACAAGCTCTTGTGGTACCTCTGTGTGGACTTAGCTGACACTTGCACATCGATGGTTCCTTGTTTTAAGAGATGTCTTTAAGACCCCAGATGCTAGTCTTTGTGATAGCCTAGCATCATCTGGCTGCTTTACCACATTTTAGTCTAGCACCCATTGCAAGATGCATTCTTAAATCTCTTAAGCCACCACTCACTAGGGATCAGTCAAAGAAGTACCTTTCTGTTACTGGTCTTGATAAATTTGTATTAACATCCATAATAAAATCCATAATATTTGAATTAAAATCCATAATAATTAGGCACATTTATTGCACATTTTTCTCATATTATTTAAATTATAACAACAAACCCATTGCTATCAAGTTCCCTTTGCCTCATAACAACCTTATACAGGGCATCCCCGACGGCAAATCCTGATGGGCATAGACATCCCTGGACTTTGTCCTGCAGAGTACTGGTGGGTTTGGATTGTCAGTGTGCTCAGCAGTCTGGCTCCCAAATCACGGCATCACCAAAGCTCCTTCGATCAAACTGTAGACCAGAGCGCTCGCTAGTTTGAGGGATGGACAAATGCAGAGATTGTCAAGAAGAGAACCTTAGGGACGCTGGCAGCAGGCAGCCCTCTGGTTTATGCAAGGATGGGGAGTAAAAGGGCGAGGGGAGCTCAGCAAATTGAGTTGCAGTGATGAGAGGTCATGAGGGATTCCTTCAAGAAACTTGGTAATGATGTTAACAAGATCACTTGGTAATAGGTAGTGGGATAATGATATCAACAAAATGTAGGCCCCATCCGATAATGTACCAAGTCATGGGCAATGGCATTTCCGTTATCTTTCGGTGGCACCTTATATAGTTGAACAGAATGAATCTTATTTTAAACTGTACTCAGTTAACCTGGAATGGACAAAGAGCCCTGGTGTTGCAGTGTCTTAAACACGTGGCTGCAAACTAATAGATGGTGAGTGAGTTACACCTGTGAGCTATGAGAGGGGAGAACGACCTTGCTGTTTCCATAAAGATTTCCAGCTGGGAAACTGTATGGACCGGTTCTTTTCTCTCCTGGTAGGTCATTTAGAGTCAGAATAGACCTGAAGGCGCTGAGTCTTCACTTTGATTGGCTTTGAATCTTAGTTGTCAATACCGAGGAACTGAAATCTGTTTTCCTACCATTACCAATGCGTTGGAAAGCCACTGCATAACATACAGGAAAGTACCAACTGTCTGAGTGCTTTGGGACCAATTATTTCATTTCTCTGTCTCTAATTGTCCTCGATGAGAACATTAGCTGTGGTGAGCCCTGAATAGATCTTTCAGCTCTCAAATACTTCGAGTTGTGTGTCGGCAGAGAAGAAATATATGTAGCAGCACAGCAAAGGAACGTACCCTGTTCCCTAGACATCTGCCATCCAGTTACAGACAGTTAAACTTGGAGGATGGAGTGTCAGGGAGGTTGTGGCCTTCCGGGGGAAAAAGAGAACACCTGGGCACCTTTTGAAAGGCGGAATTTTGGTGGAATCATGTGGAAAATGCCTGGGGCACAAGAGCCAGCAAGGAGTAACTAGAACACTAGCCACCATTTACTTACCTTTTTTTGTGATTTGGGGCAAATTATTTACCATGTCCTCATCTGAAAAAAATGAGGATAAAAGCCCATCTTCTGGCATTGTTGTGAAAATTGAATAAAATAACATGTGTAAAGTGCCAAGCTCAGCGATGCAAACTGCTGTTCCCTCTCTCCCCAGCTTCCTCTCAGCTGCAAGCTTAAGTGAACTACAATTCCCTAATCAAATTTCGGAAAGTAGAACTATTCCATTACCTTTAGTTCCTCCTTTATGCTCATTTCTTCTATCTCCTTTTCATATTCTGTCAAATTCATATAGGTCCCTGTTTCCTTTTTAGTGCTTCCTCCCCAGTGCTCTAGGAAGCGTACCTCAGAGAACAACACTTATTAACAAAAGGTAGCGAGGAGGAAGCAAAAGATGGATTCAGTTTAAAGTATTATTTTTATGCAAGAGAATGCAACGATATAAATCTGTAGCTGAATGCAAAATGCTGCAGCTAAATTAGCAGGCTTGGTCTAAGTCTTGATCACAGTGCCCTGCTCCAGTGTGATGTTTGCAGCTAATGATGGTCTCTGCCCCCCTTTGACGGCCTTTGGCAATTCTCTCTGCAGCAATTAACCTAGAAATTGCTACCATTGTTTACACAAAACCCATCCAGAAGGTCAGCAGATGATAATAACATTTGCCTTTCTTGTATACAAAGCACTAATAAATACACTATTTGAAAACCATAATAATCCCAAGAGGCAGGCACATATTATTATTTATGTTCTGCTTGTGTTAATTGAGCCACTAAGTGACTTTCCTAAGGTCTTAAAGTAGGCTGTGGCAGAAACCGAAATTGAAAGTTAGGCCTCTTGTTGCACTTGTTCATATGCACACAGTGCTGACTTTTTAGAAACAGTTCTTCAATGAGGACCAATGATCAATTTGGCCCATCTGCTAGGATAATACCCCTTCGCCTTACATGGACATTCGTAATGTCCAGTATGAATCATCTTTTCTATATTTTTCATTATGTCCTGAAATACCACACACATCCTGAAACAACGAACTCAGATCATTTTCATTGTCTATTGAGGTGTTCTCTTGGCATAGTGGTTACCAATTGGACTGATAACTGCAAGGTCACCAGTTTGAAACCGCCAGCCACTGTGCAGGAGAAAGAGCGGCCTTTGTACTGCCCTGAAGACTTGCAGTCTCAGCAACTCACAGGCCCAGCTCTACCCTGGCCCATAGGGCTGCTATGAGGTGGCGTTAACTTGACAGCGGTGAGTTTGTTTGGCTTTCTTGGCAATGGGAGTCCTGGCAACACATTGGCTACTGTTCAACTAGTAACAGAAAGATCGGCAGTTCAAATGCAACAGGCACTTCAATGGCAAAGGATAACAGTTTAGGTGAAGATTCCCATCAGAAAATACACGGTGCGATTCTCCTCCATCCTGCAGGGTAGATTCTGCAGCCTTGGGTAAGGTTTGCTTTATTTTCTTGCCAATGGACATTTACTTCTCCAATTATTGTCTAACACCTGCCAAATAATCCGATAGTGTTTTTCCTCTGCTTGATTTTTAAATATGTCCATGCCCATTCATTGTCTACTGTATAAGATCTACACGGCTTAGTCTTTTGATCAAGATTTGCTATAATTTCAACCCCTTTCAAAGCCAGCTCTCCTATTTCCCTTTACCAAGCCTGGCTTCTAGCCAGCTTGAATTATTTCCAGACAGCTTTCGTACACTCTTCACTCTCTAATCTTCTTATCTCTTTGTGTGCCGTTTCTCCATCTGGAAGTTTTGAAACATGCTTTTCCTTCCCGTCCAAATTCTCCATGTCCTTCAAGCACCAGCTAAGTACTGGGAAGCCATTCTGCTTTCCTCGCTTTATATAAAAACTCAAAAACAAGAACTCCAAGAGCACTTTATTGATTTCTTGTATGTGGCATTTCTCACTTTCCCTCATGCCCCCTAGTTATTTACGTATCATAAGTTCCATTCAAGATTTTATGTACAAACCAGACTTTAAGGGCAGGACTGTGTGTGTGTGTCTGTGTGTGTGTGTGTGTGTCTGTGTGTGTGTGTGTGTGTGTCTGTGTCTTTAATTCCTCCTCTATCTAATAGTATTTGTTTCACATAATCAGGAAGAAAAACATATGTTTTGTTGGAAGAACTTCAACAAGTAAATGAATCTGACATTGTGAAGTGGGATGGGGAATGCTAGCTTCTTCGAAGTGATAATTGTAGTTTCTATATTTCCTAAGGGGAGAGGATGTTGGGAAAGAAGTTCTCAAACAAGGCTTGCATTTGAAACTGAAAAACATAAATATTTTAGGCAATCTACTTAAAACTTGTGGTGCATCAAGAAGAAGGCTGTACTCCAAAAGGCCAGGGCAGAATCTACACCTGGGTCTGCAAAGAGGTGTCCTAAATTCAGCAGAACATCACTGCCAAGTAGACAGCCCCTGGTGCCCACCTGTATCTCTCCAGGATCCATCTTCCCTCTTGTCCACCTTACTTTCCTCTGCTGTCTGGAAGCCATAGCTAAATTGTGTACTTAGGGGGGTTGGGCCAACATGGCACCATAAGAAGATATGGGTGGAGTTCAGCCTGTCTGTCAAATCTAGGGTGACCTCCTTTGGAGGTGCAACCAAGATACATGGCTCTCTGACACCCCCCCCCCAAACCCCCATCTCTCTCTTCCTTCAGCTTCCTGCTGGGGAACCATGCTAGAGCCCTGGGAACTGTGCCAGTGAAGTCCCACAGCCCTGCTCCCACTGCCGTGGCTGTGATCTCCCCGCATTCTGCAGCACGCATGTGGGTGCATGAGCCGTAGAGCGACAGGGACTAGTAGCAGGTTTATGGACTTGAATAAGACTGGGCTGGGAAGTCTTCCTGATATATACAGCTCCCTGATGTAAAGCTCTTCCTTACAAATGCATGGTGTCACTGACTGGGTTTCCCTTGCCAACCCGGCCTAACTCACTAAATAAAGCATTCCATCATGACTTTGTTTTAATGAAGAAAAGACATAAGAGATTAAAGGTTTGGGGTATGTAAAACACCTTTGGGAGCGCAGACGTGCCCGTAACAGCACAGGAGGTTTAGTATTAGCAGGAAGAGCTGCTTTCCTTTGTTGCTTGGGTAAATAGAAGTTTGTTCTTTGTGTTTATGGAGTGATGGCCCCTGCATTCTGGTCCCTCTCCTGTAACCCCTTCCTTTGTCCCAGTCTGGACAGTGCTCTGCAAAGTCTGAGCTGGGAGCATGTCCAGGCAGGGCCCGGGCACCAGAGTCTTTGCTACAAACCACCTTCTGTGGGTGCATGCGGTAGAAAGTTCTGTTTGGAAAGGAGCTAGAGGCCTTTTAAAATAGACCTTGCAGTTTGCTAACTTGAAATGCAATAATAATAATTCATTGGAAAAATTCATTATGTTAAAATGCACATGCTTTGGGCTGTCGCTCTAGTTTGACTTCCAGAGTATTTTTAAAGATTGTGTTGTTGCCTCTAGGGAAGGAAAGGTAAATGCTTTGAAGGTACTTAACATTCGCCCTAAGAGCGTGACAGACTGTATCTCAATACGCATCCCTCTCACAGAAGTCAATGCTTTAATTAATTGGGGAAATAAAATCACTCCTTTGAAATCTACACATACCTATTGTGGGTTTCCCCACAGGCAGAGTATACAGAGAATCAAGTTGGTATTCTGGACAATGGTATACATGTTTGAATAATAAAAATGTATAACCGCCCTACCATTGACGTAAATCCCAATGATCTGTTGTACAGAGAGATTAACTGAAAAGACCCTGAACCCTAATTGCTTCACCCCCCTTTGTTGATTGGCCTTATTTCTGGGAGATGTACCCTTAAAACAAATACCTTGGAAAAATAAATGTAAAAAACACTTTCCTTAACACAGAATATAATTTTGATACCTTTGGTACTATTTTTGGACTTATGAAATTAAATCATCAGGGGTGATGGTCTTATAATTAAAGGAGAGAATTTATGATTGTCTCTCAAGCTCATTAAGCCTTAATCAACTGAGTCTGTGTCATTACCATGTCCCTACTTTCTATTGGATGCACTGAAATATTCTTTTGTGAGTTGATCCAGGCCCAGAAGTTTAATAGTAATCCTGCAATTGCTTGATTCTAATTCTTAAGTTAAGAAATAGTAACCGTGAATATCTGCTTTTTAAAACTCATAACTGTTTCGTCAAAAGTTTCAAATGTGTTCTTGGCTTGGTGGCACAGGGGGTTAAGTGCTGGGCTGTTAACTTCAAGGTCAGGGGTTCCAATCCAGGGGGGCGGAGAAGAGGCTGTCTGCCCCTGTCAAGATTTACCGTCGCTGATATCCCATGCAGCAGCATCACGAGTAGGAATCCCGTTGATGGCAGTGGATTTGGATTTGAAAGCTTTGCTCTTTGACAAAGATTGTTTCCAGAAGATGCAGGAATCCTACTGTACCCCACTTCCCATATTTTTGCCAAATACGATGCTCAAAGTATGAGAACTCAACCATTCCTAATCTGTGCGACAATGATGTCTCAGTACCAGCCGTGTACCTCTGTCACTCTGTGAAAACAAACACTCTGCCCTGGATGATTCCCACCCCACCCGCAACTTATACTGAATTGTTCATTCGGAAGAAAACACTGTTCCTTCCGATTCTTTTCAGCTTATGCCCCGTAACTGAAGAGTCTCAATATATTCTTGAACTCTGTAACATTAGTTACGTAATAAGGAAATCCTTAAGTAGCACAACTTGTGCTCTCTGCCACTAACTTAGGCATTGGGGGCGGAACCTAAAACCACAGCCGTACTCAGAGAGGAAGGACTGGAGTTGGCAGGGGTGGTAAGTCGGGAGGGGGGGTGGGAACCTTTTTCCTGCCAAGGGCCATTTGGATATTGATAACATCGTTCTGGGGACATACCGGTCAAACATTTCATTAACTCGCCCCAAGGATGATGGTGGAACTGCTTCTCTTTGATGTTAGCTGATTTTGAGGGCCTTATATGATCGAGAACTGGGCAGTACCCACCCCGAGCTTCAAGGATGCAGTCAAGAAATTCATTAGCACAGTTCAAGTCTGTAACACACCTGGCTGCCAGGAGTTTGAACTGACTTGATGATGATGATTTTTCTTGTTGTTTTCGTTTATTTTTATAATATATGTAATTGTCATTGTAAAGAGCTTTGGAGGTATAGGTTTCCTCCTCCCATAAAGAGTTCCAATCTCGAAAATCCATAGGGGCAGTTCTGCTCTGTCCTATAGGGTTGCTATGAGTTTGGAATCAACTCGATGAATTGCCCTTGTTGTAGTCCACTGAGTGGATTCTGACTCAAGGCAACCAGGTAGGAGAGCTGAAACTGCCCTGCAGAGTGCTTAGATGTAATCTCCCAGCCATGGATCCTCTATGGCCTCTCCTGTGGAGCAGCTGGTTGGCCCAAACACCAACTCTTCATTCATCAGCTCAGCCTTAACTATGGTGCCACCTGGATCCCTTGCTGTGTGATAACATTTATAACTGGAAATAATGATATTTTTCAGAAGATAAGTGGCACTATACTTTCATATGTTGCATTTTATTTGAAAACAAAAGAGATGATCAAGTAAGCGAATGTAGAGAACCTAGCCTCCAAAAGAAACTAGTATTTTACGAAAGAAGAAGATATGGAGGAAAGCTTCAGTTTCTTTCTCACCAACTCTAAATCCCAATTAAAAACTTGATTTGATTCTAATTTTATGTTGTAAACTAATTATAGAAGACAAAATTACGTACATGTAAAGTGCTATGTCAAAGGGATGCAGATAAACCTTTAAATATTCCTGATTTATACTAAATAAAGTGAATTAGCAAGTAAGTACAGTGTACAAATTTAACCACATATTCTTCTCAGATTACCAATAAAGTATCTACATAGTTTTAGCAAAGGGCACAGATGTTCACCCTCAAAAACCTGTAATTAAGACACACTTACGCTCTGCAGATGCAGCCATTTCTAAAGACTAACAAGGACTCTTGTAAACATGCCCGACCCAAAGGAGAGTCTGTTTGAACTTTCTGTTATACTTTAACAAGAAAAGCCAAACAGGAGTCTTCATCAGACAACCATGGTGGTTAAATTTGTCTCTTATTTTCTCTTCAGCAATGTCTTTTTTTCT
Organism: Tenrec ecaudatus; assembly: GCF_050624435.1. NCBI lineage: Eukaryota > Metazoa > Chordata > Mammalia > Afrosoricida > Tenrecidae > Tenrec > Tenrec ecaudatus. Next base: position 30,574,354 of record NC_134540.1, read on the forward strand.
ATTACAGAATTTTTGAACATCAGTGTATAACATTTAATGATTTTTTCCAGAGAGTTTCTAAAATTTAATAGGCAGATTTGTGCTATTGTGATGTAATATAAATTTAGAGATGTCACTGATTAATCCAAGCAATGTATCAGTATATAAACATGAAAAGCAATTATCAAGCTAATATTGTGGAAAGAAGGATGAAGTATAGATTAAATATTTGGTTTGATTATAGATCAAATAATCTGGCCGAATATTGGGTTGAAATTTGTATTGAAAATCCTGAAAAACATACTAGATACATTCATGTAAAAAGAAGATAAACTTATACTTTCAAATTCATGTTCAACTTAATAACTGCTTTAGCGGTGTTCAGGAAGAAATTTAGAAAGTGCTCAATATCTGCAGTCCAAAATTAAATATGATTATTATTTTTTAAAATAAGTAGTCCATCTCTTTTGTTTTTATTTATTTTTTCATTTTTCTATGTAATTTTACTTTAAGTATTTAATCTGCTATTTAAGTTCCTGATTTAAAAATTTCATGCAAATGGCCCATTTGTTTTAAAAATACCCTGATACCTACATCCCATAGTTCCATGGTAAGATCTGGAGAATTCGAGGGGACGTCTAGGGTTTCCATGAAGATTTATGGAACTACATTTCATTATTGGATTACATACTGAGGACCATTTTCCCATCCAATTTAGGCTTTTACAGACTTTCAAGAGCTTTTATTTGTTTTATTTTTTTATTATTCATTTTAGTGGGAGCTCTTACTGGTATCAAAACAGTCCATAGTTCAAACACATCAAGCAGTATTGTACAATTGCTACCACCATCAATGTCAAAACATGTTCTTTTTCTTGAACTCCCTGATATCAGGTCCCCTTTATCCCTCCCTCACCAACCTACACCCCCCAGGAACCCTTTTATGTGTTTATCTATTTATTTATTTTTAACCTATAACTGTTGTTTTATTTGTAGAACTCCCTCACATGGTTTCTGAGACTAAATCGTTAAGCCAACAGCCTCATCTTTTTCTCTTGAGGAGCTGTTGTTAGATTTGAACAGCTAATCTTGCCGTTAGCAGCTCAATGGTTACCTCACAAGGCTATAGGTCATACATGTACAAGTTTATTTCAAAGAAAATGCTTTGAAATGTGTCTGTATTATCAATGAATTAGTATAGACCAGCTCTGTCTAATAATCTTGTTTAGGCTAGTAAGATCCAATCAAAAGAATGGCTTCCAAAAGGTTCTTTTGGGCGGTTAAATTCAAGAAAGTTTAACTCAGAAAGTTATGGTGACTAAATTTGGGGATTTCAAGGCAGTAATCTTGATATATTTCCTTGACGGACCGAAAAAGCATGGGTCGTATTAGAAAGAGCTATGAAGGAAATAAAACACTTGCTGGTGAGGGGCTTTTCATTCCTGTATTGTCCATCTTGATAATGCACCTTTATTTTCAGAAAGGTTTGCAAGGATTAACCGAAAAAGAATTTCATTGGGAGACCTTATCTTACCCACCCTGCACCCCAGATCATGCTCTATCAGATTTCTTTGATTGCCCAAACTGAAAGAGCATTTCAAAGGAATACATCTTGCACCCCGTAGGGACATGGAAATGGCGGTTTTGATATGGGCAAATTGAAGAGAGCATCACACTTCGCGAAGAGTTAACAAGATGGAAACTCCACCTTGAGAAGTGAATAGACCTTACTAGAAAGTGTTTGGAGAAATAACAGCTTTGCTCTTTGATATTTTTGTTTCATGAAGGCTTCTATGTTTCATAACAATACATTTTGACTTCCCTCAGTATAATGTAAGACTAACTCAGGGAGAACAGGGCTAATTTAATGTAATTGCCTCCAATCCCCAGGTACGTTGAATTACATGGAAATCAATTATTTATTGAGCTTAAGCTATTTAAATCAGCTAATATACATTGGACACGTAACTCAAGTCTTTCTACACATTAAATCTAAGAACTATGCAGTGTTCTGCCAGAAATTATTAAAAGCATAACACCTTCCCTTTCCTCTAGGAACAGAGAGTTTAATTAGATAAATAACTAGGTACACATGAAAAGTTAAAGAGGCAAGACAGTAATCTCATAATTGATGGTTTGCTTTACAGATGAAATGCTAGTATGAGATGTCAGAAGACAGAGGAAAAAATAATTAAGTTGGTATTATTAGTTAAAAAAGGAGCATCTATGTGAGGATGTCTTTAAGGATGTGATAAAAGAAAATGTTCCAGAAGATTGCTAAAGAAAGACTACTTTGATCTATAAATTCCATGGCAATAATCTGCTGTCATTAGATGACAGATAAATAACCCAGAAACAAGTAAGTTTTCTATTTCTACAGCAACTCACTTAAGACATTGACTATTAAAAAAATACTTTTTGATGAAATTGGAAGCAACATTTAATACCACCGGGCACATTCTGAAGCCAAATGCAGGTGGGTTTCGTTTCCTGACCTCTTGTTCCATCTGCTCAGTTTGATTTGTTGCATCAAAATACTGCTGTAACTTGGTGGAGATAAAATTTCAATACCTATAATGGAGTTTCAAAAAATTCATGGAAAAATGGAATTGAAAGATAATAAAATTTTTCCATGAGCATTTTGCTGTCATCTCCTGTCTTGCTTAAGTTATTCTGGAACATGTATAATACTTCATAATGTGATATTTGTACATTTGGGAAAACCATTTGTTGATCCTTTCCTACTGTATTGGGTTGAGTCAAGCCCACCCCTACTCCCATCATCCCGCACCCAGAATCTATGCCTACCTTGTAATATAGATGGGATCTTATTCATCAATAGGGTCTTTGAAAAATATAGTCAAATCAAGATGAATATATGTGTACAACACACCTACGCCCAATGACTGGGATTCCTATGAGGAGACACAGGAAACACACAGCCACAGGTCATGGGACGACAAAGAAGGCAACCGTGGGGTGGTGCAACTCTGGTCTAAGAACTGACGACCCCAGGAGGAGTGCAGCCGGAGCACATGCTTCCTCAGCATCGGTGGCACCAAGCAAAGCGGCTCAAACCTGCTGCTTCCCGTCTCCTGAACTGTGAGACAATAGATCCCAATTGCTTCAAGCCCTGCAGTTTATCAGAGGTTACCTAAGTGATATCTTTTCATTTTATTAATGTCTATTACAGAATCATTGAAAGCACTCATTTTGTTGCTAAACGTCTATTGGGACACACAGATATACAGTGTGTGGTTCTACACATGGGGCGTGTGGTTTGTTGGTTCCTTTCAAGTCAGTTGTGACTCATGGCAACCTCGTGTGAGGGAGACCATCCCCCTTACTACCCCCTCCGGAAAGTGTTCATGGCTAGAATCTTTACAGAAGCAAATGCCCAGAGCCTTCTCCTGTGAAGCAGAATACGGAGCTGACATGCCATCCTTGGCACTGAAGACAGTAGATAAGTGAACTACGTAACCAAAAAAGAGAAAAATCACAGCCAGAGTAGTTCTGTAATTGTAATTTATATATACTGGCCAACCGTATTCCTTAAAAAGAAAGAAAGAAAAAAGAAATGTAATTGATCATTGCCTCTATTAGTCTACTTTACTCAATGAAATGGTCTGATTCTCTGCAAGAAGGGCAATTAGGGCACCAAAGTTTGGTCATTCCGTGAAATCATGTCCCAGACAGAATCTTCTTTCTTGATTCAGCTCTAGATTATACATTTGAAAGAATAAAAATAACATTTATTCCAAAGAAGTCTGATCCCTCCAGAGAGAGAGTGTCTCACTTGGGTTGGAAGGCGGGTTTTCCCAGCTACTCAGCTATTCCTGATGTGATATAGCTGGTGACAGTGTGCCAGTTAGAACATCATCTGCATGTATTGACAAGTGTCTAAGGAGGAGAACTAACTGCTTCTAATACACCAAGATGACTCCAGAATAACTGTCAGACGGCCCTGCTCTCTAGAGGTAGAGATCACTTGCACTACAAACGCCATTAGATGACATTTCTCCAAGAGGCATCTGTACCCTAACATCCCCTGCCTGCTGCCGGGGCTTCACTTTGCCATTTGAGGAGCCAAAAGAGAAAGCGAAGGAGGAAAGGTTCTGAACAGACACAAGAGAGAGCTGTATGTAGTTTTAGACTGTAAAATGTTGGGGTGCTAGCCATGAGATCAGCTGTTCAAAAGCACTAGGCACTCCCTGGAAGAAAGACGAGGCTGTCTGTTGCCAAGAGATTTCCCCTTTTCGAGGTCCTAAGTAGGTCCTTACAAATGGGATAGTCTGACTTGGGTGTGGCGCGTGTGCTCAGAATAAAGAGAAAGAAGCGATGCTCGTTTCTGCTGTGTTCCTTATGGTCTAGCACGGGCTCGCGTGTCTAAAAGCCATTTCTGAGGAAGAACTCTTTTTTATTTTTTTTCTGAAAAGCAGAAGTGGAGAATTTAAGAAGTGGAAGCATTTGCGGGAAGTTTCCTGGTTGCAAACTAGTTGGCATCAGAGCCTTCATGCAGCACGAGCACTCGGTTCACATCACCATTGTGCAATTACGTTCTCTCCTGCTTTCTGCATAATCTTTGCATGGGCTCTGCAGAAAATGCAAGAAAATCAATCTGCAACTCATGATATTTGAAGGCTATGGCTGCATCTAGTACTTTCTCATCTCCAGTTATTTTTCCTCCTTGTATAGAGATATTTTCCAGCCTAAATCTGCAGTGGGGTTTCACTTATTATTTATTCCATTTTCTATGTACACTGATAATACGCAAAGAAGTTTTCTAGCTGCCAGAAGATTAAGCGACTAAATCCAGAGTGTAGAAAAGAGGCATGACTAATCAGCTCCTTATGTAGCTTAATTAAATTAAATTTTAAAAGGTGACTTAAAAACAAATTTACTTCTGGGCAAGACCATGTTTCAGACAGTTATTCAAATGAACTCAACTCTCTTCTGCATAAAGGTCTTAACAGATACTGGTTACAACCAATATCAAAGTCCCAATGAAAAAGAAAAGGCGTTTCATTAAGCTCCTGGTCAATCAGAGGGTCACAAAAAGTTGGTATTGACTCAATAACAGCGAGTTTAAGTTTGAGGGTATTTTTGTTCTACCCATTTTATTAGCACATAATTCACAAATCATACAATTTGGTAGCTCAATCTTATTAATAAGAGTTGTGTGAGCATCACCAGAATGAATTTTAGAATGTGTTCTTCCTGCTTGTACTCATTGTTAACTCCCCACATCTCTGCAGCCACACCTGCCTGTGTGATCGAAGGATTGTCAATAGTAAAATCCACATCTGAAGGAGAGAAAGGTATCAGAGTGTAAATTTTGAACACCTGGTTTCAGAAGGGTCTGGATGACAGTGGAAGCTGAAAATCCATTTGCAGGGTCTGCACATGGATTAAGCCTCCAGGGAATCCTCTCTGGCCAGAGTTGAGGGATATAGATAGCATTGTAATCAGGCAGAGAGTTGGACTTTTTGACCGTCAAACATGGTTGAATAGTTCGGGCTTCTTCCTCCCTTTAAATCCATGACTAAAGGAACCTAGCTCTTTGTAGATAATCAAATCATTGATAGGTTCAAACAATCCAATGTATGAATGCATTTGTTTACATATTAAAAAAAATAAGCACACGAGGAGGAATGAATGAGAAAGTAGACTTTGCTGCTATAGAATCTTAAAAAGTAATAGACCCAACATCATTATGCACAACCTTGAGATATGTATGTTCATGGAAATATGTGTGTGGGCATGGAGGGAAATCATACATTATGTATGGAGAATATGTTCACATGTATAATTATAGTCACTCATAGTCATGTACATTTTTATATGAAACAGTCAAAATCTATCTCTACCATCTGGATTTTACATATTTCATGACATAATGCTCTAAGGAGGTAGTCCTGAATCTATAAAATAAACAAGAAGGGCTTAGCATAGTCTTCACCAGAATGGTAATATTGAATCTACAAAAGAAGCAAGAGGAACTTACGTAGAATAGTCTTCTCCATAATTTTCCCTTAACTTTTAAATGTGTATCTGGTGTGGTAAACCAAGAGACATACACTTCGAATATCAAGCTTATACCTTATAGCTTTCGTTATTGTAAGTTCAGGGTTTGCCTTTTTATTTTCATGTAGCCTGACATAGACGTATAGTCTCCAAATGATTTCTGGTTAGCACCTGAGCTGGATGTTATAGTGGAAAATCTTCATCGTGGTCCTTTTCATTTATGCCAAAGGCTGAAAAGGTGAAAGCAAACATGCTGCGCTTTTTAATTCTGACAAAGAGAGGGAGGGTGACAATAGAAAATCTGATAAGATGAAGAACAAACCCCACAAGTGTTTGGATTGTTGTCACAAAGCCCACCCCCCAAAATAAGACGCTTTATTCAACTGTCTCTCTTTACAGATGCCAGGAGGTATCAAATATATAACGTGCCTCGAATGTTGCTCATACTGAGCACAGGGCTACGATGACAAGCTGATGTGGTGGATATTTTATCACTCTTCTACCTCACTTGGTCCTCTCTCCAAACACATGCATGTGCAAAACAGCAAAATACAAGCCTGTATACACACACACCACAATACAGACATACATAACTCTTCATATGTACACACATACCCCTCACTCACAGATATACAATCAAATACATGCACAAAGCAGCATGAAAAAGAGAGAAGGTATTTATACGCATACCTTCAGCTCTTGGCACTTAATAAGCTAATAGCTCCTTTTTCTCACGCAGTGACAAAGTCCACTGTGCTCATGGACAGAGGGCTTGCCCTGTGGAGTGTCTTTCCAAGCCGATATGGTCAACAGGGTTTCCACTTCTGGAATCCCGGTCAAGATTCATAATGCTGAGATCTTCCAGGGATAAGGGCGTCAAGAGTAGCACCCTGCATGGAATACACATTTAACTAATGTTGAAACAATTAAGTCAAATTCTTCTATGAGCTGTAGCTCTCGCCCTTGAAACAATGGTTTCAACTAAATGATGTATTATTGAATGCGGAGCTTTTGAAAAGGAAGAACTTGCTTGAAATGGGGAGACTGAGTTTCAAGATTTCATGGGAGTTTTAGAACACATGATTCATTTATAAAACACAGAGACCATCTACTCATTGTAGAACCTGTTGCGTCCTTCATTTGTACTGAGCGACAGTACTAAACACACTTCATTTTTAAATGCATTGAAGTGACATTTAGGGTCTCTGGGTAACATAAATGCTTTACCGTTCATAACTAAGCTAAAAGTTGTCAGTTCAAACCCACCCAGTAGGGCCATGGCAGAAAAGTGTGGGGCCCTGCTTCTGTGACGATTACAGCCAGCAGAACGGAAGGATAATTCCAATTGTGCAATAAGAACTGCTACAGTTGCCAACACATGGAGGATTTAAGGCTCTTTTAATTTCCCCCCTTCAATTTGCCTCTTATGAATAATCAAACACCACATTCTCTGTCCAGTATTTTAAAACTAGAAGAACAGGTAAAAATGAGAGGGTTGTCCCTATTCTGTTTTAAGGCTGGACTGTTGCACACTTTTCTGAAGCTACCAATGATGGAGAAGCAGAAGCAAAGTTTCCTGATGCTTCTGGAACAAAACCTGATGAACCCTGAGAGGCAGAAATGCTCTTTGACAGTCTGGTGACCAGTGGCCTGCTCGCCCCAGGTGGCACACTGGCAGATGACATGATGGCTACAGATGTCTGTATGTTCCCAGTACAAGAAGACCTAGAGACCGTGCAAACATCTGCTCAGAGTTTTAGCAAGTTAATCAGGCTCTACAAGTACCTCGAGAAAGGTTTTTCCAGATGAAGTTAAAAACTTGCTGCTGTTCTTGAAGGGATTCTTTCCCCAAGTTCTTAAAGGCTTGTTGCAAGGAGAGGAATAAATGAGATATATTGACTTGCGTTCTTCTGGCTAATGGAACACTCAGTGTATCTGTTCTTTAATAGCCTTTATAATAAGCATAAGGTTAAAGAAGGTCTCTCAATAGGTCTTTAGTAAAGCCATTCAAATCATGGATAAATGAAAAAGATCCCCACTGCAGTAGCTGTAAGTCTTCAGAGAGCCAGCACAGATAACAGCGAGGGGACTTTCATGCCTTCCAGTAAGTAAAGCTGTGAACCCATCACCACCAATTGTTTCACCAAGGCAGGCCTGGCCATCCAGTGCGTTCAGAACCAGTCGTCCAGAGGAGGTCAAAGGAACCACCTGGAAGAACTCCAAGACCAGAAGTCCTGATTTGATCCATTGGAGATGATCATTTCATATGCCAATGAGGAGATGGCAGAATAGAAATTCTAGAACCAGTTGTCATCAGACTAGAGATGCAGAAGGGATCTGTGTGAGGGGTTGGGGGGCCTCTTGGGGAGTAGTGAAGCCGATGACAGAGCAAGCCTTCAAGCACTGGGCAAGATACAGCCTTCTCAACTTGCTGATTTTCCTACGCAGGGTCCGTCTGAGGTGCTCCTGCCACGTACGTTTCAAGAGTCTAAGTAAATGAAGAGAATGCTGCATGGGTTACTATCAAGAAACATGTTTCTCAAAGAAAGAAAGAAAAGTATTCCTCAGGGTTGTATCCGCTCATATTTATTGAGTCTGTATGCCGCCGAGGAAATCATCTGAGAGAGATGATTACATGACACAGAATGCTGGGTCAGGGTCGGAGGAAAGCTTGGTAACAGCCTGGATATGCACGTGGCACACTTTGGGTGCTTGACCGTATTGAACTTGAAGCCCTTACTGATGAAGATCAAGGATTGAGATCTTCAGGATTGCTAATAACTCAGTGGGAAGAAAGCCCAAACCCTCACATCTGGACCAATAGGGGGGATTTTGATAAATGGAAAAATTATGGAAGTTCTCAAGGATTTCCTATTGCTTGGATCCACAATCAGTTTCATGGGAGCAGCAGTAAGCAGCTTGAACAGTGCATTTCATGGGGTAAATCTGCTTCACAAGACCCCCTTAAAGGGTTGGAAAGCAAGGATGCTACTTTGCGGACTAAACTGTGCCTTCCCAAATCGTGGTATTTTCCATCACCTATGCGTGTGAAAGTTAGACACTGAATAAGGAAGACCTAAGCAGAATTAATTTGTTTTTGTTATGGGGCTGGTGAAGTATCCTGGGTTTCCAGAAAAACAAAGAAATCTATGTTGGCAGCAACACTGTAAGAATGCTTCTTAGAAGCAAGAAGGGTGAGATTTCATTTAAAATATTTGGACATGTTAGCAGGGGAGACCAGGCCCTGGAGAAGGAAATCATGCTTGCAAAGTAGAGGGGAAGCTCAATGAGGAAGACCCTCAGCCAGATTGATTGATGCGGAAGCTACAATTTAACAACAGTGGCTATAAATGTAACAAGTGTAAGGCTAGCACAGAACCAGGCGGTGTTTCCTGCGGTTGTGCACAGGCCTCAGAGCCCACTCCCAGACCACGAACAATAGTCACAGGCATCCTGGTGAGGAATCAGGTAGGTTTGGTTTTAGGCAACCACAATAAATTGACTATTGCCAGAAGGGAGTTATGTATGTCTACACTACACTGCATTAAGAGGACAGTAGCATTAGGACCAGTTGGTGAGACGCATCCAAAAAGTAGTACAGACATGAAGTGAGCACCTGCCCTTGGAACAATGGTGCCCACAGACTTACTCGCTGCAGGGTCACCACAAACATTCACATTATGAAACAGTGCCAAATCTGCACAGCGCAATAAAGGAAAGCAGAGCATTCATCTTATGAAAGCCTTCCAGCAAGTAGGCAGGCTTTCTTCTAGAGTGAAATGCTTGAGTGGAGAGCCCATTCTATAGCGTTGTAGAGGTTCTCTTGTTACACAGGGGGAAAGTATTTCTTGAGCAAATGAAAAAGTTAGCAAATGAAACAGGTTGAAGAGAACTCTGTTTGAAGCTGAAGGAAACTAAATTTGAAATTACACACATAGTCATGTAAATGAGCTGTAGATCCGATGCCACATCGCCTTTGTCCTTATTCTTACATCCACCTACATGCCTACATCATATAGGCTTTTCATGGCAAATTTTATCTACACTGTTACAGTAGTTAGAAGACCGCATGGTGTCGTGATTTTAATGCTCAATTGCGAATCCAAAGGTTGGTGGTCTGAATCTGCCAGCTTCTCAGAGGAAGGGATGGCAGTCTGTTGCCAGGAAGGCGCTGCCTGGCAAACCCTTTGGAGGTAATTCTGTTATGACCGATGGGACACAATGAGTTGGAATTAACAGCAATGAGATTGGGGTTTTCTGGTAATGGAATTTTTGAGGTGTTTCTCAGCAGCAGTTACAGGAGTATAGATATGAAGTGAATGCGGCACTTCTCTGGTTCAGTTATCTTCTACCACCTGTCTTTTCTGTTGTCATAATGTAAGTTAAGGCCTTACAAATAAATAGCTCCTGAGCTATTTCCAGAGTTTTACATACAAATATATTTTCAAGATACTGTTTGGTTAAAAGTAATTTGTTATAAAAATCCTGCTTGGAAATTAAACTGTACAAGTATCTAAAGTCTCAAAAGGCATTACTATGTTGTTATCAAATTAAAAGTGAAATATTCTATAGCAATTCCTATTCATCAATGTAAATATCATTTATAACAATTGAATGTATTGGGTGTTATTGGGCGTTGGGCCACTTCTTATATGTTAACATATTTTCTTGCATGTTTAACCCCAGGGGTCTGTATGCTCAAATGCTTACTCTCTAGTTTTCATTCCGTGGTGAAGTCAAGAATGACGGGCTTGCAAGTGAGGACTTAGGAAAATCAGATGTGATAGGGGAGATAAAAAGAAACATGAATTTTTTTCACCCCAGTGAGAAAATTCTGCATTCAGTTTACATCTTTTTAGACAAACAACATGGGTGTTCTTTTCATAATATTCATTTCAAATATTCAATATTCATTTTCAAATCTACCTATGAAAAACTTCCATCCATAGTCTTTTACAGAGAATCTAGTTGGGTTGATAAGAAAGCTGGTAGAGAAGTGAAAATAAGAGAGTGGGAAGCTGATATCAAGGAGTACAAGAAGGAAGAAAATGTTTTTGTTTTGTTTTTATCATTTTATTGGGCGCTCATACAGCTCTCATCACAATCCATCCAACTATCCATTGTGTCAAGCACATTTATAGTCATCGCTATTTTCAAAATATTTTCTTTCAACTTGAGCCCTTTTCATGTCTTACACTGTCCAAAGTCTCCCTTCTCCCATTTTTTATGTTGTTGTTCCCCCTGGGAGGGAGTTATATATAGATCATTATGATCAGTTCTACTTTCCCCCCCCCCCTACCTTCCCTTTACCCTCCTGGTATCATTACTCTCCTTATTGGTCCTGAGGGGTTTATCGATCCTGGATTCCCTGTGTTTCTAGCTTTTATCTGTATCCATGTACATGCTCTGGTCTAGCCAGATTGTATGGTACAATTGGGCTCATGATGGTGGGGGTGGGAGGAGGGAAACATTAAAGAATTAGAGATAAGTTGTATGTTTCTTCAGTGCTATGCTGCACCTTGACTGGCTTGTCTCTTCCTTGTGACCCTTCTGTAAATTGTCTACATATGGACAGTGGGTCTCCACATCACATTCTCCCTCATTCACATTGATATGATGTTTTGTTCTGGGTCTTTAATGCCTGATACCTGATCCCTTCGACACTTCATGATCACACGGACTGGTATGCTTATTCCATGTGGTCTTGTTGCTTCTCAGATAGATGGCCACTTGTTTGTCTTCAAGCCTTTAAGACCCCAGATACTATATTTTTTGATAGCCAGGCACCATCAGCTTTCTTCATCACATGTGCTTATGCACACATTTTGTCTTCAGTGCTCTTGTTGAGGAGGTGAGCATCACAGAATGCCAGGATTTCTTCTTCTTTTGTCGTTGGTTTTGTTTTCTTCTTTTCTTTTGTTGTATTGTTTTTCTCTGTCTTATTTTTGTGCTTATTGTCTCTGCATGTCTATCTAGATAAAATAGGTGGGGTTAACAATCTGGAGGAGAAAACAACGGGACCAATGATTGTGGGGCAACATGGGAGAGGGGGAGGTGAGGGAAAGGAAGGGGATGTCAACCAACCCAGGGACAAGAGTACAACAAGTGATCTAAAATCAATGGGAAATAGGGCATAGAATGCCTGATGGGGATTGATCAAGAGCAATGTAGACGAGAGGAATTACTGAAACCTGAATGAAGGCTGAAGAAGATAGTGGGGCAAGAGGGAAATAAAAGGAAATAGATAAAAGAACTAGGAGGCCAAGTACATTTATAGAGGTCTAAATACAGGCATGTACATATGTAAATTTATGTATATGAAGTGATAGAGAAATGGATCTATGTACGTCTATTGATATGTTAAGTATTACGATAACAGAAGGACATTGGGCCTCTACTCAAGTACTCCCTCAATGGAAGAAAATGTTTTGAGTGTGATTTTGGTAAGAATTGTACAATAATGCTTGATATGATTGAACTATGCTATGGTGTAACGTCTGGATTCAGTTCTAATAGAATGATTTGAAAGAAAAGAGAGGAGAGAGAACAAATTTTAAATCTCAGCCAAGTAAAAATTGCTGAAAATATTAAGGAATCAGAACATTCTAATTGGGACTCTATATACAATTAGTAGTCCTTATTGACCTGGGCTTTTTAATGATGATGATATATTCCACTTGCTAACACTGGATTGGTTATAGTTCCTTAATTTCCCATAAAGACTGCATAGTCTGCCTTTTGCTGCATCCTAATTAGCATTTGTTTGTTTTTAATTATCATGGACCTAGAATTTCTTTTGTATGGTTAATATATCTATTTCAGTGACTTCCTCTGGAGATTTCATGGAGGGGAAAAAGTGAATATTGGTGAAAAAAGATAACTGAAAATGCCACCTCACAAGACTTAAAAAATAATAGCACATTTCTTTGTTAACTTTAAACTGTTTTTTTTTTTTCCTTTAAGAAAAAAAACAAACACAGGGGCTCACTATGATGCAGAATATTCTGGACAGCAGCTGTTTCTATTTGTTTGTCTTTTTAATTTTTTAATAGCATTTTGTTCTTTAACAATCCTAATCAAAATATATGTGTATTAATAGCACTTCAAGATGATATTGAAGTCAGATGATAAATCCAAAATCCTGACCTGTAAAGTTAAAGAGATTGTTTTTCTTTGTCAAAATATTACTATCAACTAAATAAAATCCAATGTTGGAAATTATGTTTTTTTTAATTCCAAACTTATAAATGTTATTTAACATAAAATCAGCTGAATGTGGAATTTTGAGTAACTCAAACAGTACTGAAGGCAGTTGTTAACACAATTGTAACCTATACATATTTTAAATATATTTGTCATATGTATATATGTGTGTATATATTTATTTAAATCCAAATTCTTGAATCATTTAAAAGTAAAATAATATTTTTCATTAAAATATATGTTTTGGTGCCAACTAATAACTTCAGTTGATGTGTGTGTAGGTGTATGTAGGTCCCAGAATTACTTTGGCATAGCAAACATTCTGAAATAGACCCTTTTATATTTATCACAAGAAGTCAACTTTGAATTCTCATCATCACTATGATTTTCTGATACTGAAAATAACAAATGAGTGACCCATTGTTTACAAAAGAGAGAACCCTATTCTGACAAAGTCATAATAGACGTGCATTTATTGCTATCTAATCAAATGACATATTCACCTATTTTTACAGCCACATGAATAGTGTCATTGTTTGTTTTGGCTTATATTTGCATTAAAATAATTAATTTGAATTAATAATTATTTACACTCCTTTAATCTACACAGTATACACAAATAATTGCAGCAGTGTGTTTTAACTCATTTAAATAGAATTATACTTGGAATGATACTTATTTTACTGCCAACAGATAAAATTTGAACTGAGTGGAGGAGCAAGAGGGTATAATTATGAGATTAGTTCACAACTCTTCCTGTCGGATGAGTAAAGTCATTGTGGGGCTGTTGATCCAGCCTGCTTAATTCCAGCCAGTGGTGCCTTTGTGCATAGTCAATGGTCCATTGACTTAATAGAAACACACCAGGGTCATGTTATTATGCAGATTACTTCATCAGGCATCCAAAGCTGGGCTACATGCGCTGACTTGATGAAACTCAGTGGTAGCTCCACTTCATTTTCTCTTAGTGACCTATTGTTCTCCATGGTGTGCCTTCAGACATTAGCTCAGCTGCTAGAAGTCAGGACCCTAGTGATTGCTAGCTACTCAAAATAAATACTCAGTATATTGCTGAGCAATGGCTTGAGGATTGATTCCTGATAGTTGTCTCTGTAACTTCAAAAAAGAAAAAGAAAAGAAAAAGTGTATCAGAAAGGTATCGATGAGGTTGAAAAGAACCTTCATTTAACATTTATTTCCATTCACCTTGAATTCCACTACTGCTTTTATGCAATCAATCAGTGAGACTCAGGAAAATGAATTATGGCAATTTTCAACAATTTTCAGAGAACCTAATATTACCTTCAATTTTTAATGTGCAATTGACTCAAGCCACACTCATTACGGTTAGGACATTTGAATACCCCCATAAAAAGGCCAACTTTCAGAGATTGTCCAAGAAAATCTCTGTAAATACTTGCTCACATTTTTTTTTCAGATTCTCTCTTAATTAAATTCTTAAACATAAAAATAAAAAAAACTGAATTTCACATTTAAATTAAAAAATCAAGTGGAGTGTAGGCATATTGCACACCAAAACGTCCTTTGAGAATCACAGTTAAGGTTTAATAAACACCATCCCCCTTTCAGCTGCTGGTGTGAGTTTAATTTCGCATATGCTGACTTTGACTTAGGATATGAAAGGTTTGCTGTTAAATGTATAACTTTCCATCACTCTGGGCTTTAACTTCTGTAACATGATACTTAGATGAGTATTTCTCATTTAGCAGCATGGCTTTTCCAACTTGTGCACTTAATACCCAAGGCCAGATGCTCTGGGCTCTGGTGCAGAGGAGGCTCTGAGGAGCAGGGCTGCTGTAGGTCCTCCGCAGCATTGCCTAGCAGCTGCCAAAACCCCTCATAGACCAATGTCCTTTTTCTTGAGACAAAAGCACCTTCATCTAGCCAAACAAACCTTAAACTCGATTTCCCATCACACCTAAAACTATTTAGAAGAGATAGAAATAGCTGCCATCGCCGTCACTCATATTCCTCTAGTGGGTATTAAACGTTTTTCTGCTTAGAACTTTAAAGCATATAATTTCATACTAGACATGATGAGCTGAAAGGCTAATATAGAGAGTCTGAAAACTAAGTAGCCCAAACAATGCCCCCATCAGCGACCCGAGTGGTTGAAACGATGATTTCCAAATTATCTAAAAAGGAGCCTGGTTTCCATTTCATTCATGTCTTCCTGTTCTGACACCTTCAACTTGATACAGGGAAGAAATAGTTGTGTTTTATCCTCAAAGATAGATTTGCCACTACGTTACCAGACAGTCCCAATGTTTCTGCTAGAATGTAATTCATCTTCATTGCTTCTGTGCCGACAGGATGGAACCTGCTTACAAATTTTACAGCTAGCAATACTTTTTATTGTTGTTCTGAAAGGGCTCCTGAGGGCTTTCTATTTTATTTTTAGGAACTTTCTGATTCCCACCCCCCACCCCTTTATGCTATAGTTTCCTCTATTATGAGTGATAACCCCAGAATTCTGGGAAGGAAAAAAAAAACAAACCCTAACCCACGAAACTCGGCAACTCTCCTAAGTTTTAAGGCAATCATCCAATACGTTGATTTATTTCAGGTGCTACATTTTAATTATGTAAAGCTAATGAAGAATGTCAAAGGCCCTTGTGGAATGCTGACATGCCTTCAAACTAAGACACAGTCCAGCCCCCATGGCTCAACTGTCTTTCAGGAGAAAACAGAAAGAAAGGAAGACAAGATAAAGATGTTAATTTTGGGTGTGTTTTTTAAAACTGTTAAGCATCCACTTACTGCCATCAAGTCAATTCAATCTTATTTTGCCTCAGCAGGACAAGGAGAACTGCCCCAGGACGTTTCTGACCTAACTCTTTAGGGGAGTAGAAAACCTTGTCTTTCTCCTGCAGAGTAGCTGGTGGTTTAGAACCACTGACCTTGTGTTAGCAGTACAACACAGCGTCAGGCACCACCAGGATTCCTACTTAAACATCCAAGTGCAGGTAATTTTATGATGCGGTAGTGAAAACAAGTCACTCCGTACCTACCAGCTGTTTCCCTTTTCACTTTTGATTTTAGTCTGGTAATATTTTATATAATTATATTTGAAAGAGGCCAAAAGGAAGCCCCGCGACTATGAAATCCCCATGTTAGAGATGTTTGCCAGGAACATAAAGGTTCTTCCTAGATGACATCAGAGGAAATGAAATCGTTGACTGGGCAGCAGTGGGAAGTTTTGTGTATGGGGGTGGGGAGGGGGTTCCACAAAAAAGAGGAGCAATACTTTAAGTGAAGCATGAATATGACATCTTGTTATGTTAATTCAGGGACTACTTGCTGTACATCATTTTAGGAGAGGTTTATTTTGCTTCTTGTGCAAAATAACACAGCCAACAAACCAGTATCCTGAGACCATCATGGTGTGACGGTTTGGTGACAGGAAAGTCTCTCTGAAGGCCCCTCTCCGTTTATCTTGTGTGGGAGGGGGGATGGTTCTCTTTATTTTCTCTGCAATATTAAGTCACATACCAATATTTGAAATCTGGTTGCTTACAGTTTTGCAATAGTTAATATAATTAAATCAGTTTTACTAAATATTCTAAGCATAAATTCACATTCTGAAAAAAAATGGTCCTTGATATTTATTTCTAATATTTTAAAATAGTTTGCCATTTGCCAATGATTGAACAATTTTTCATTTTTAAAAGTACCTAGGGCCCTTTTCCACTATGCAATATAAGCTAAAATAATGAAAGGTGTAAGAGATTTTAAGGGTTTTTTCTATGTGAGGATAACCATACAAAATTTGTTAAAGAATTGCTAATATTTTAAGTGCCTTATTTCTAGTGAAAGAGTGATACAAAATCAAAAAATAATTGAAATCTTACTCCTGGTGGGCTATTAAAATGAAAATGACCAGGCATTTAACATTTGATAAAACCTGTATTTCCCTTTAAATTATCAGCTGTTCTTCAATTGAAATGTTAATGACTCACTGCATATCAGATGAGAGAAATTATAAAATTATATTCAAAAATTTTCATTCTAAAATCATCGATATAAACTGAATTTTGGTAAATAATTTAATTATAAGGGCTACATCTTATCAAATTTACATTTAAGTACAATCACCATTCAGTTGCACTGGTCTGCATACATAGCTGATAAATATTTTTATGCTGGTTTATAGAAGCAGTACATTCACGCTATTTTCTCTGACAATATAATTAAGTTTCTTGTGAGCCTTCTTCAGGAATGACCCTATGGAGAAAATACCTTTAAACTATATGATATAGATTATACTTGAAAATCTGTTTCTGGCTCTCCATTTCTCTGCCACCCCGAGTGTGGTGGTGCTCCGACTTCACCAAGTCATCTCATAAGACTTTCAGGATTAAGAGATTCCTGGCCAAGAAACAGAAGCAGAATCGGCCCATTCCCCAATGGATTTGAATGAAAACCGGTAATAAAATCAGGTACAACTCCAAGAGAAGACATTGGAGAAGAACCAAGCTGGGGCTGTAAGGAGTCCCCTGAAGGGTGGCACGCATGGCCGCATTTTCCCAGGCTCAAATCATGACTTTTGTCCCCATCTGATGACTTGAACTTCTATTGGCAAATACTCTGGTTTATTCCATGGTTTTTTGCTTCCTAATCAAGTTTAACAATAAATGATGTAAGGCTGCTGGTGTGAATAAAAAAAAAAGAAAGAAAATCTGTTTCTGCTAAGTAAGTACACAATGGAATAAGTCCCACACTGATGATTTTGTGGTTATATAAAGTTTGTCATTTTCTGCTTTGTAGATAAAGTTTTATGATAGTGCACAAAGGGGCTTAAACAAAGGATATTCTCAGTAATCTAATATACATTGCTTAAGGGATCATTTCTATTCATTATCATTTTATAGTATAAGAAAAATATATAATGTGATAATGTAGGTAAGAACCCCCAATAAAGGGATTTAGTAAAACAAAAAAGAAAAGAAATAGTGATCTGAGAAGGTTTATTGGGTATGGTTCCATCTTCACATGCAATTTTGCCACCAGAAGTTTTAACACGTGCATTTCAAGTATATTTAATATATTCTGATATTTTTTAGCCACCTCCTGTGAGGAACTGAGGCTCACCTTAAAGGATGTGAGATTCTGCTGGATTGATTTACTAAAAACCAGTAACTGGCATATTCATTTACTCTCTTGGGCAACTGTGACTAAACTCTGTTAGACTATGTTCACCTGTAATTATTGGTTAAACACAGAGTTTCATTAACAGTTCACCATTCATAGTTTAGCTCCCAACTACTAATCCTAAGAACTCCCTGATTAAATGTTCTGATCTCACATATATCTTCATTCAAACATTTTATCTTCCTGCTTTTATTATGCTACCCTCCATTCTGATAAGAAGGCTATTCATGATTGTTTTCACTCTTCAAATTGTACCCAAGCTTTGTCTTGATGCAAACTTCTTTATGAAAGTTTGGGTAATTCTGAATTTAGTTCCTTCTATTCTTCTGAAATCCCTACTACAATTTGCCTTTCATACGTTTGAGCTTTGCTATTCTCCCCTGAGAGGCTGTGAATTCCTTGGTATCAGAAGATCTAACTTATGTTTCCCTCTCTCCTTCCCCTTTCCGTCCTCTTCTGTGCACCGTCTCCCCACTCACTCTTCACTGGCGTTCTTCTCCTTCCTTTTTACTTTCCTTTACAGACAAAACATAAGAAAATAAGAAATGCCCCCCCCCCTTCTCTTTCCTATTTGTTTTGTGTGTTTTTTTGCATTTAGTACTTTGTCTTAATTTGGAATCAACTGATGGCAACAGGTGTGGATGATTTTGTTTTCCCCACCCCCACCGCACCAGGTGCTTAGTGTATATTGCCGGAGTAGATAAGCAGCTTGGCTCACCATTTTCCAGTAATTCCTTCTTCTCAGAAAGAGTTATCCTTAAATTTCTCTAACCAGAGCCCGTACAGTTGCTTCTATAATCCCTGTTCATCGTTACCTTTGCACTTTGCTTGGTTTGCCTTTCCTGAAGAGTTTACATTATTGCCTTTGATATAATATTGGTTTTTAAAACTCTTCAAAAAATTTTGAAGCCAGAAGGACTGACCAAAAATAAAACCATTGGCAAAATTAAAGTCATTTTAAATGTAGGAAAAAATATATATGAGCCATTATCAAGTTTATGTAGGAGAGATTAAAAGGAAATAGAGCACAGTTGTGTCTATCAGAGCTAGGAATTGGAAAAGAAAGCGTATTGTACAAATGGATGACCTTGTTAGACGTCTAAAGAGTCAGGCAGATTCATTAAAAAAATATTTTCAACTAACTCAGTAAATTGCAGGGTTCTATTAAGATGCTTCAGGGATCTTCCATTTTAGATTAATATTTAACTTACATTTAATATTGACTTATGATTCAGATTAAAATTTTATGTAATAAAATTTAAGAACAACCCCATCCAATAAAATGCACAAATACATTGCATTTAAAAGTTATTAAGTGATTGAGGCCCTTTAATGCTTTAGCATTTGTCCTGATTAATTTATTTTATAAGTGAATAATTTAAGAAATACCTCATTCCAATAAAATTTCAACTCTGCCTTTGGTGTATGTAGGTTTCCACACTCGTTATTTCATGTAACAAATGTTGTTTAAAACATTTTAAATAGTTTTGCTTAAAATAGTTGGGAAACATCCGGCTTGAGAAGTAATTGTAATGGACATCCAACGGGGAACATCAATAGTCAAAGGGCAGATTAATTTAGAGTATGCTTCTATTGGGGTTTTCACCTTACCTGTCTAGGCTAAGATAGTATGAAGCAAGTTTGCGATGCGAGTCTATGCAAGGATGTAAGTACTCAGCAGGCATAGAACTGAGAGCAGTGGCCCGAGTAAGAGAGGAGAGATGGAGACCTGAGTATTTTTGATATAACTAAGTGAAATACATTTCATTAGAAAGAAAATCTTTTAATGTTTTATCTTTTTCATAAGTATGATCTCATTATATTAGTTTTTTCAGCTGCGGTAGTGACACACTCTTTTCCACGATGTTCCCTTTTATCTAAATTCTAGTGTGTGTCACTTTTCACCATTACTTAATCCCCTTGTAAGGCCTGCCCATTAGTATTTTCTAAGAAGGAGTATTATAACTTATCAGTGAGAGTGAAATGAAATTTAGTTTTAAATATGCCACTTGCAAGAACTTCTGAGCTCTTAGTTAATCTTTTAGCACAATGAAAGGAAACGCAGCATGGCCATGCACACATGCATGTTTAAATACCTGCATCTTCAGAACAAGAGAGTCACAGTGGAGTTTCTTTGACTCATAACAAAACATGGCGAACATCACTGTTTGAAACAATGGAAAGAGTAGTTCTCTTTTTTTTAAGTCTGGCAAGCATACATCTCACTGTACAATAAATTGCCCAGAAACTCAGATGGAACCACTATTTAAGCTCATATCTTTCAGCTTTCCTTTGGATAACATTTAGAAAAACAGCAAACAAACAAACAAAATCTCTCAAACCGAGTTTAATATTCAAATTTTAGTAATGGAACCCAAACACCCAGCTCTCTCTCTCCCCTTCCTCACTGGGCCACGACTCTCCTTTGTACCCTGCAGAGTACTTAAACGCTTGCCTGGACTCTGCATGTAAACTTGCTTTGTTCTATTTTGCCCAGACAGATAGGGAGGACATGACAGTCAGCACTTTACAGATCAGAGCATGTGGCTGTGAGTAAAGCAGATGAAATGAGTACAAAGGGGAAGTTGCTGCCTTCAAAGCTTCACTAAAGCTCCTCAAAAGCATTTTTTTTTCTTTTGCAAAATTCACATGAATGTGGAGGTCTTATGTGCTTCTGGATTCTAACAAGAGGATTTTCCTTCCTGCCAGTTGTTTCTGCTCACAATATTTCACCACCAAGTGACTGATTTGTGCCAGGTGGAATTTTTCCAAGCAGGCAATATTTACAATTCTCTATTTACTAGTTCTGGAGACAGTGAGATAAAAATACAGCAGCAAAGAGTTCTATATCCACAGAGAGAAGTATACATAAGAATTTGAGACTGCAGTTCAGACAGAGCCCAGTAATGAATTGTTCCACAGACAGAAGACAGTTTTGTGTTCTTACCAAATTGGAAGCAAATCATTCTATTAAGCAAAAGTTGAATTTATTTTACACTTAATTTTTGAAAAATAAATCATTAGCTATATCAATAGCTCCATTAAAGCATGAGCTGTATTCATAATCCGAGTCTCTCAGTAAATCATCAAAAGTGATATGGAATAAATAAAACAATGAACATACAATTTGTTACATGAACTCTAGCAAAAACTGAATGAACGATCGTAATTCCAAAAACTTAATAATTTAAATTAGGAAAGCTATATATCAAATTTTAACCTTCCACAGTACTAATTTAGACTTCAAGCAGAGTAAATATTCTGAGAAGCTGGACTATATTAAGAAAAATTCTATATCAGGATGGGAAAAAAATCTCATTAGGAGGTTTTAATATGCAGATTATAAAACTGTGCTTGCTGAAAACCAAACAGCCTTGAAGAAGGTATTGATGAAAATCAAATAAAGTGATACAGTGTCAAGGTTTTCAAATTCAATTTGTTCCAAATTCACATTTGAATTCTTGAAAGTTTGAGAACTGAACATATTTTCCCATAAGAAACAATATAGAACCAAATAATTGGTCCTGAGGCCCCAAATCACACTCATATAAATACTTCAACACAAAGTTAACAGCCCTAGGTTGTGTGAATATCCCTTAAACTATCTAAACACCATAAATCCAGTGCATTAACAACAGAGATGCTTTTAAAATACTGTACGTGAATGTGATTTTTAGTATATATTTTTATTAATCATTTTATTGGGGGCTCATACAGTTACTTTCAAAATACATACATACATTGTGTCAAACACATTTGTACATTTGTTGCCATCATTTTCTTTTTCTTTTAAATCATTTTATTGGGGCTCACACAACTCTTATCACAATGCATACATACATCGATGGTGTAAAGTACAATTAGACATTCGTTGCCCTCATTATTCTCAAAGTTCATTTTCTGCTTGGGTTCCTGGAATCAGCTGCACATGAAGGTTTTAACGCATTAACACGAGCACTTCCATGAGCAAGAGAGATGTCGCCCCACTGTGTCCGAGGTGAGATGAGCAGAGGGACTCACTTCGTAGCCAATCCAGATTTTTTACAAATCGGATATCCATTTTGACTTTCAACCAAAGTTACAAACTTCAGGTAGATATGTTTTTTTTAATGTTGCTGTTCCAGATGTGGAAAGTTCGTGCTTGATGCCATTCCACAAGCAAGGTATCACTGTACTGTAGAATACAGTGTGGATCGCACCTCAGTGAAAAGAAAGCAATCATTCTCGCACTGGGACCAATACACAGCTGGATAAATAAAATAAAAGTTCCAAGTTGCCAATATTTCATTTTACTTGGATCCACCATCAACGCCCATGAAATGAGCCATCAAGAAATCAAAGGATGTATTTATTGCATTGAATAAATCTGCAAAAGACCTCTTTCGAGTGTTAAAGAGCACAGATGTCACACTGAGAAGTAAGTTCCACCTGTTGTCTCACATGCATGGGAAAACCAGACAATCGATAAGGAAGTCGGGGAAGAATGAATGCATTTTGAATGATGGTGTTTGCGATAGTTTTGAGGCTCTGAGATCATCCCTCTCCTTAATCACACTTTCCCTTGTAAGAAGGACCAGCCAAGCAGCTTCCCTCTACTTGTCATCCTTACAAAACTCCTGGAAAATAGCAAAGATACAATCACTCAGAGCCTCTCCTTTAACCAGCACCTCATCTACCGGTGGTGCTACTTTAGGCATTATCTTTGCTGTTTCACACCATGGATTAGTAAGGGTAGCAGACGTCTCCACGCTTTGGGGTGTTGAAGTGCTGTTAAGACTAATCAGGTTGGAAAGTCAATTTAAGAAACCCGTATTTATGGTTTATTTCTCTAGAAGCACTCCTGGTACCCACATGTGTTGGACAGGGTTCTCTAGAGGGACAACCAGATTGCTAGTAATTATATATAAATATATTTATAAAGATATATATAATATAAGAAATGAACAGTTAAATTATATACAGATAGATAATACAATAAATTAACAGTTAAATTTTAAAGCAGTGAGACACTAGCAGTCCTTTAAGGATTGAGAGCCACCAGTTGCCAGTCCCTTTCTGTAGAGAGAGCTGGGCTATATATATCCAGGCAGCAAACAGCAAGGCAGGTCACCAACTGTCACCAACTGTCGGTCCCCAGCTCCAGAGACGAACATTCCAATCGTGTGGGCTTAAAGGGACCTCAACTTACATCGACACAGTCCACAGGCTAGGCATCCCACAGGTAGTGTATCCCTTTAAATTGAGGCACAGAACAAGCAAGGCGAGGCTCATCGAACCATTTATCCCTCCGCCCTTCAGTTAATCCTACCTGTGTTTATCCGCCAGGCTGGCACAATAAACTATCTCAGTGTTGTTGAAGACTATTGAAAGTACCAGGGACTTCCAGAAGAGTCAACACATCTGTATTGGAAGAACAGCCAGAACGTTCCCTGGAAGTAAGGGTCTGGAGACTTCATCTAAGAGATTTCGGGCGGGTTTTCCTGAGGAAACACTCCCCGGAGAAAGCTTTCAGTGTGGGTAAAGTCACAGGGCAGGGATGAAGGGCAAGATCCAAGGACATGGATTGACACAGTCCCCGCAGCATTGGGACAAGACGTAAGAACTGTCGCGATGGCGCAGGACCAGCAGTGCTGCTTTCTGTAGTGCAGAAGGTCTCTACAAACTGGCGCCGAGGATGCCATGGTGCCTGATAATAACTGCCCATGGTGAACACTCCTCTTCATGCTGCGTTACTTCAGTACTCACAGAGAAACCCTGAGAATGAGTATCTAATTGGGTGATTAAATCATTTTCGAAGAATAAAACGACCCACCTTGTTAGGCATGCTTGAAGAGTCCTGGTGGCAACGCGGTGACACGTTGGGCTGTGATCCTCAGGTCAGCCACTCCCAGGAGCACCCGGCCCTCCTCTCGCGTGCACAGTAACAGGCTCGCAACCCCACCGCGGCCGTGCCCCTGTCCCACAGGCTCACTGTGAGTCCACTTCCACTCCTTGGCATTGAGTTTAATTGTGTTGTTGGGACTGCAAGAAAATGAATTTTTGAGGAATTATATAGCTCAGGTTGATAAACATTAAATAAAAAGAGAACTGTCTACTTTTCAAGGACAAACACATTCATCTGCATAGAAAACAGAGGAAATGTGAGTCAATGATTAATTCTACATAAGACCAACTTCAGCTTGAAGTTCTTTGAAATCTACAAGTCAGCTATTTGATAATTTGTGCTTGCATGTGATGCTTTTTACAGTTATAAAGACATTCCCTTAGCCCTGTCTCCCAACTATTTCTACATCATCTTGGCATTTTCTTCCCATACACAGGGGTTTTTCATCCGAGTCTTTTGCTTCCTGGGAATGCATGTCAGCCCCTTCATTCTTCTGTCAGAAACAAACACCCTTCCGTTTGAAACTTCCCCCTTACAATGTCTCCTTGTGTCGAATCCTCTGCCAGGGAGCACTGACAACCCACAGTGGGGTATTCTTTATTCTGCAAGTGTATCTTCCTAGATCCATCCACTTGGGATCAGCCCCAAAGGTACTTAAGTCAGGAGTTGCCTCCAGCTTCACATCTGGTCTAAGAATTTGGAAACTGCCTGCCTTGACTCTGCCTTGCCTGAACCCCCCAAACGGCATCCAACAAAACAATAGAGCCCAAAATAAGATACCCAGGGAGACAAAGGGGAGGTGATTAGGCAGCATAATTACTGGTGAAAATATATGGTACCACATCTTCTATGGTTTCCAATAGTTTTACTATAGCAGCTAATTCCTAAAGGCAGGAAGATTGTCCCATACATACAATATAGCTGCCCCTTTGTACAAAAAGGAAGAAAAATAGCTTCTTCTATTTAAGATCAGTAGAGATGCCTTCTACAAAAAATAGGTGGCCAAAATATTTAAAGAACGCAAAGCTAATTGGAATTTTCCTTTAGAAAGCATATGTCCACCAGTAGTCAAGTGTTTCAAGGTAATTAAGGCAGTCCTGCTGAAGGATTGTGTGAGCTAGCATGTCATCAATGCTTTGCAATAAGGTGAATATGTTTATACACTGTAAAGTTTGGAAATTCACATGCAGAACCTGATAAAAATTTGTATAATAGCAAGTAAATTGTGAGATATTACTGTTGATGATTTCTCCCAGGAAATTGCAGACAAATATTGACTGTGAATGCACAGGGATGCTGTACAAATGCTGCAGAGATTCACAATCATGATTATTAGTTGGGTGTGAAGGGAAAACAGAAAGTAATAAATGAAGATTAGAACGTACTGAGAATCTAGGAATAAAATATGTTCAATTTCAAGCAAATCTTAAAAATCCAGCCCATATTTTAATTCTCCCCCCCCCATATTTTTATTCTTAACTTGAAGAGCAGGCATATTACAAGGATTAGTAATGGGAGGCTTCAAAGTTTTGTGTAATATTATTTTCTTTTAATTCAGTTTTTTTCCCAAGAAAGATTGTAAGCCCTTTCTAGAATGCTATCTTGTATCATGGAAGCTACTCTTTTGCTTCTCAGTTGAGTGAAACTGGGGGGGTTTCTGATGGAGTGATGGATAGATATAGTTGAGTTTTATTCATATCAGCTGATAAAATCTAACCAATATCTGTGAATATAGTGACCTGTTAGGTTCGGCGAACAAGAGAGAATATGGAGAATGGAGAACATTTTTCAGCTGTTTTATAGTTTGCTTACAACAAAATATCTTTTTGTGGCTACTGTCCACTTTGGAGCTTGTCTTTACTGAATTGGAGAGATGAGACAGACTCGATTGTTCCCTTCCCCTTTTCATTAAATTATATGTGGCAAATCCAACTGGATACATCTCTTTTCAATTGACTGACATGTGTATCACAACTGAGCTAAAAGTGTAAAATGTTCAACAGGGCAGAAAGATATAACCAAAGTTAAGAAGGGTCAACTCTTGTTTCTGATTGGTGACCTCCGTTAATTTGTGTTTTGATGTCAGGAGATTTTGTAAACAGATTGAGTTAATAGCAGATAGGATAGCTCTAATGTCTATTTAAAAAAATTGGTGAAATTCTTCATTAATAAAAGTTTATCCTTGTAAATTAAGAGCCACCACAAAAAAAGATTTCTTTTTGTCCTTGGAATAGCTTCATTCTGAATAATATTGTAGGATATTTGAAAAGGTGTGCATCAGACTTTTATATTTAACTTATAAGATTTACTTGGTCAGGTTTGTTTTATTTTTAATAGTGACAAATACTTGCCCTTTCACATTGTAAGTTTTAACATTTTGTTTCAATTGAATTGTTGCAAATGAATGCTTCAATTTATGAGCCTTAGAATCTTTCCTGGCTTACAAAGTCCATAAGGTAAGACAGCTAGCACAACAATAGGTGCTGTACTCAAGTCCCATTGCTGTCAATGGACGCAGGCTGAGAGTTCAAGTTTAAGACCAGATAGGAGAGTAGTATAGAAAGTGCCAGAGCAATAGGTGTGGAAAAAGTGAGATCGAAGTGCTGTAAAATATTTGACACAATGTATTCCTATAACCATAAACATTTTAATCTCTATTTTACATATGAAAGTGAAATTTAGCCAATCAGTAAGTGGAGGGAAGTCTTTTGAGATATGCTTTATCAATTTTTAAATCATAACTCGAGTAAGGCCTCCTGGTGCTAGATGACCATTGTATTCATATTAAAGGCTAAATGTTCACTGAAGTCTTTCCATTATACCTGTTCTAGTCCCTTGATCTTGTGACTATGTAAACAAGCTGACTTACATGAAAAAGGCTAGACTGACAGACTTCGGAAAGATTTCATATTCTTCAGAATAATTTTAGGACTCTTCCCAAAGGGTAGAAACAGCTCTCCCAATGCTAGTTAATTCAAAGGGTCTCCATAGTTCACAAGTGGTCACAGAGGAATCTTCAGTAACGTTGCTGGAACGATGGACTGCTGCAAAGGATTCCCGACAGAAAGCATTGTACAGCCACTTGTAGGCAATGGTTTATTTCTTGCTTTTGTTTTCTTCTGTTGTTGCGGTTGTTTAATTTTGAAGGAAAAAAAATGACGCCCAGATAAAGTGGTATCAGAGCAGTAGGAAGACAAGGAAGGGCACAAAGTGTGAGTAGGTAGAGGGGAAGTAGGTGTATGGGAGCTGAAAATTGACATGAGAATTTTGCATTCTGCTTAGTTATTTTAGAGACAGTGTCCTGCAGGGAAACGAATTTACTGTCTTAAAGCCTTCTAGAGGCCTCACTATACCATTGAAACAGGTATCCCACTGGGACTGCTTAATCTAGAGCCTTGGTTCTCTGTTTATTGAACAGAGTACGGTTCACTTAGAGAAAGTACAATCGCTGAAAGTAGCCATTGATTTTCCAAACTGCTTCAAGTGGGGTTATGCTGGACAGATAAGAATGTGCTTGATAATGGACCATAACCTATGTCTGTGTAGTGAATAGGAGTCCCAGGAAGTAAGCCCATTTAATTTAGACAGTGCATTCCCTGTTTTGTGACAGTAAAGCAAACTTTTCATTCAAGAATAAAAAATAACAAATAAAACCTAAAGGGCTAGCCACTCAAGGAAGTAGGGTGCTGATTGACGTGGGATTTCACCCTAAATGAGTCCTAATAGTTTGTGGAAGCAGAGAGCCCAAATCAACTAATCAGGTACCAGGGCCCATGTCTGAATGCCTCTAGATTGGCAAAGTTAAAGTTCTGCATGTGACCCCAGGAGTGTCAAAAAGAAGGAGTTTTATTGAGGATGAATAATGAGTAACAAGTTGGGCTGCTAATCACAAGGTGGGCAGTTCAAACCTAGCAGTCACTCTATGGGAGAAAGATAAGACTTTCTATTCCTCTAAAAATGCGCAGCCTCAGAAGCCACAGGGCTTCTGTCCTGTATGGTCACTATGAGTCAGAATTAACTGGACTGGGGTTAAGTAAAAGGACAAAACACTTTGTCATTCAAGCAGACGCAAGCATCTACGCATGTGGAAAACAAAGAAAAAGCTTTAGGTAAGATTAGTTTTCACTTGAAGTTCTCAGAAACAGAAAGGTAGGTCATGTGGCTAGGGGGCCAGGAGTTATGACCTCTGTAAGACATGCCAGATGTTTCAGTCATACAAGATTTCAGATTTGAAGGCATATTTGGGGGGGACCTACTGGATTCCAACGTGAGACATTCTTCCCATGAACAAAAGGGTTATTATATTCTGACCCTCTGCTCTCTGGGAATACTGTTCCACCTTTATTGTTACATGTGACCTGAGTGCCTCAGGTTTTAATTGTTTATTGTTCTTTTTATTTATACTACCTTCCTCTTGGTAATGGTGGCCATATCTAAACTTTATTTTTTTTGGCAAAACAATTTTGAAATTAAGGCATTGATAGAATTATTCTTCCATCATTTCATGCCCTCAATATTCTATAAAATGATTGATTTCAGTGCCCCAGTACATTTTTTGAAGACTACTCTCCACAGTTTTTAAGCACAGCTGTTTTACAACTGGATTTTTAAGAAAACAGTATATCTTTAGGAAACCTTTTGTTAATCAGGGAACCTATTGGAGCAATGAGTAAGAGGCTACATGGTAGGCAGGTGGTTTGAACCCACCAGCTGCTCCATAGAAAAAAGATGTGACTGTCTGCTTCCGTCTTTCCGTACAGCCTTAGACATCCTACTGTGCTATTCTGTTCAGTCCTACTGAGCAGTCGTGAGTCAGAATCGACTTGGTGGCAGTGAATTTGGGTTTTACTTTGGTGTTATACTTAGGTCACAAGAAAAATCAAAAGAGGGGAAGATAAAGGAATGAATTTCATTGAATCTTGAATCAATAGCATTTGACCTTATGTAGCATCACATTGATTGGCTCTTCCAATCTGTAAAACGGAGGGTTACTCTCCCTGGTTAGAGAGGCTGTTTTACAGCTACTGTGTTCATGTGTATTGATCATGACTGCACGTTCGTTTGTGGTCATCGTTTAATGGATAGAGCAGGATGGAGGAATTCATGTACGTTCCACGGTGCTGTGATCCATCTGTAAGTTGCCAGATGTTCATGACAATCAGTGGCAACTAGCAGTTTTATTTTGGAATTCCAACCTCCTGGAAACACTTCCAACATTGGTCTACAGAAAGCATTACGCAGGACCAGTGACAAGATGAAGGCACAAATAACAACAAGAAGACATTTATGATTTGCAGACAAAGAGACAGAGTCGCCCACCACCCCTCGCCTTGGGGGGATGGCTGTCATGCATTCTCAGGCTGTTTCTATCACCAAGGATATATTTTTAACTACTGTTCTGTTCTCTTTGTTTCCAACTTTTGCATTCTGATAGCTGATGATGATCAGTTTCTCTTGAGCACATGTGTCATCAATGTTCAACTGAATATATTAGTAGAACTCCAACTACTACATCACTAACTTTGGTAATTGGTATATAAATTTGAATAGTAATTATATTGATTGCATTTCTTGAATGCAGATAGATAAAATCCTATATCACAGATAGCACTGTAATTCAAGATTGATCTTCAAATCTCCTTTTTGACAATGAATGGAAAACCATTTATAGTGATTGTTTCATTCCTAGATTGATACTTTGTATATTCTATGTTTTGATTATTAATTGATGTTTATAGCTGTTTCTTCTCATTTTGAGTTAGGTCCCATCAACAAATGAAGTTCCAGAAGGCTTTGTTCTCATTGACTTTACTCTATCACATCATTCAGGTTAATGCTGCCTTGAGAAAGAATTTTCTGGTGGTGTAGTGGTTATAAGTTGGGCTCTGGTCCACATGGTCAGCAGTTCAAAACCACCAGAAACTCTGTGAGGGAAAGACTGACTTTCTACTCCAATAAAAAGTTCTGCTCTAGTAAACACACAGGGGAAAGTTATGAGTCAGTCATCACTGGAGGGCAGTATTTTTGTTTGTTTGTTTGTTTCTATTTGAGAAGGCAGCTCTTCCTGGGTCACATTGTGAGTGTCTTCCACCCCGAAAGGTCCATTTTATGGCATGGACTGTGACAATGTTTCTTTTCATGAGGTTTTCAATATCTGACAAGGTTTTGATTCTGTCAATAAAGCTTCCCGTGGCTAATTCCTTAGAAATGAACAGCCTATACCTTCTTTGAAGTTATGTCTGGGTCTGAAAGCTCTCTCGATACCTGTTCACTTGACTTGACCCTGCTGGCATTTGAAATACCAGTGACATATCTTCCAGCATCATAGCAACACACAAGCCGCCACCGTAGACAAACTGACAGAGATGTGGTAGCTCTGAATTGAGTATGATATTTACAGAGATCATGTTGAAGCTGTGGGATCAGAGGACATCAAGGGGAGTGTGTTGCTGAGGCTTACATTAAGGGTCTGCTATAGAAGATTAATGGAGCCTGGAAGAGCAATATTTGAATGCCCTACTGCAATCAAATGGTTGGCAATTAAAATTTACCCAATGGCTCCGTCAGGGAAAGGCCCAGTCAACTGCTTCCATCAAGATTTCTCCCCTACAGGCAATTCTACTCTGTTAGCAATAAAATACCAGTAGTAGTTCCCTAGCACTGCATCTTCCAACCTAGAAAAACATGCAGTTTCTGTGGCTCCATTCACTCAGCTTGTAATGGGGGGACCAATATTTTCCTTCTTCTATTGGTTAGTTTGCAAAGCCTCTCATACCCATTAAGCCAGGTGAGAGTAAAATCATTTCCTATTGCTCCCAAAGCAGTTGGTTCTCGCACTGTCGTCTACTGCTGAGGATGTTGGCACTTGAGACGCTTTGCAGATTGGTTGCTGAGTGTCCTGCCAGGACTGCTGGCATTACTATGCTGTGCAGAGTCCTGGCTAGGCCAAGTTCATGGTCTAGTTCCTTTACACTCCCAAACCTAAATAAATGAATGAATGAATGAATAAATAAATAAATAAATAAATAAATGAATAAAATGCTGCTTTTAAGCAGGAAGAAACTTCTCTCTTTTTCTATGTAATAGACATCAGATTTCTGCTTTAATTCTCAAAACTGAAATAGCAGTAACTTGTCATCCAGGAGTTAATGAAAACTGCGCCAAAAGGCAAAAATCAGACTTCTGAAGTTGACCCTTGAACAATGCAAGGGTGAGGGGTGCTGACCTCTCACACAGAGAAAGAAATATGAATATAAACCTTCAGTGCCCCCAAACTCAACTACTAATAGCTTACTGTTGACTGAGACTAGCAAAGCAATCACCGTAGGATTTGTATCTTACATATTTTATACAATGCACCCACATAAAAGCTGCATTTTCAGCACAAGAGGAAAAAGATGCTTCACAAAAGTCATATCTCACCTCTGCGGGCACAGCAGTTTCTTTCTGGTGGACAACGACAGATGTAGGCCTCATTCCACAGGACCTCTCAAGAGATTCCAGTTTTTTTCCCTATTTTTGGGAACACTTCCAGCACCATTAGTAACACTTCATGTGGGTCCTTGGGTGTTATTTCAGGTTTATGGTTTTCCAGTAAGCATGATAATAAAACACCTGGAACCAAGACAGATCACTTTTGACTGCACAGTCTGCTGGACAGATGAACGCTTCATGCATAGATAATTTGGATCATATGGCACTCAAAATTAGGCTTGGTATGTGTAGGCCTGTGTAGTTCAAGCCATGTTATCCCAAGGACGACGGTTTCAGATTGTCCTTCTCTACAGCACCTGAGGCACGCATTCACAGTGGCATATATCCAAAATGTGTTTCCTTGTATTCCAAGCACCTGTCATCGAATAAACTATATTTGGGGGTTACTTA
The DNA here is from genome assembly GCF_050624435.1 of Tenrec ecaudatus. Lineage (NCBI taxonomy): Eukaryota > Metazoa > Chordata > Mammalia > Afrosoricida > Tenrecidae > Tenrec > Tenrec ecaudatus. Next base: position 30,606,499 of record NC_134540.1, read on the forward strand.
CTACACAATGAGAAGGTCTTTCTCATGCAATGAGGTAGGTCTGTCCCAGAAGATCTCTGGAGCCATGGAACTTTTGATTAAGGAGATTTGGCATGCATGTGGATTGTACACGTCCATTCATATGTGTTACAGAGCTTAAATCCTCAGCTGAGTCTCCGGGTACACAAGGAAGTGGAAAGGTTAGCTAGTGTATAAGTGAGTGATATAAAGAAGAAGAACACAGCTTTTAGGAAATAAAATGTACTTGATTGATATGTGAGTAAAATGTTGTATTGTACTGGGTTGACTAGAGAAACTAATCCAGAGAGACTAATATGTGAATAAGAAAGAGGTTTATATACAAGAGCAATTGAGTATTGAGAAAACATCACAGCCCAGTCCATATCAAGTCCACAAGTCTGATATTAGCCCATGTGTCCAATACTGATCTCTAAAGTCATATTCAGAGTCACAAAACACATATAATGATGCCAAATGCAGGAAGAACACAGCCCAGTGGGTTGGAAGTCTTCTGGATCCAGTAACATTGTAAGCATCTCAGTGCTAGCAGTGGTCTCTATGTGGCTTCTCCAGCTCCAGAGGTCTGGTTGCATCAGGGTGGGTCCATGTGGCTTCTCTAGCTCCCATAGTGTAGCGCCAGGTGTCTTATAAGTAGAGCATCGTCTCAGGGAGTGAGTAGAGTGAGAAGTGTCTCCTACCTCCAAGGAGGAAATATAGGGGTTCCCAGAATTCGCAGGAGAAAGCCATGCCCACACAGAACCCACATTGGTTATGACCCCATTGACAGACTAGACTCCACTCCTTCACTCATAATCCTCTCAAATTGATACCAGATTATGTAACTACCACAAATGTGTTTCAAAAAAAAAATAATTTCAGTCAACAGGTGGATATTGTTACTAAAAGACCGAAAGAAAGGTTGACTCTGGTCAAACATAAAGGCAATGCTGGGGAATTATATTAAAGCCCCTGGATGGTATCCATGCTATGACTTAAAATCTAGAGCAGCGTCAGAGACAGATGGCTCAGCTCACACAAATGCAGAGGGACATAAAGGCTACTTCAGGCTGCGATGCATTCTGGGAGTCTCAGTCCCATGTGCTCCCATTCCACCATTGCAAGCCCTCATATGAGGGATTTAAGAAGAGCTGAGAAAGTAGAATAGCTCAAGAACTAGGCTAGTAAGTATTTAAGAACACTGGTAGTTAGCAGAAAGGTGACTTTAGCCACATGAGCGTGTGAGAGGAGACAGCAACGTACCAAGAAAGTGCTGGGGTGTGTGTGCGCGCGCACGGAGCAGCGTGCGTGCGTGCGTGCGTGCGCGCGTGTAGCAGGGGGAGTATCTTTTTTATCCTTGGGTTTTGATTATAGGGCTTTGCTCATGTCTTCAGAGAAAGGGAAAATAAAACACAAGTACCTTGTGAATGAATATAGCAACATAGGTAGGGGCTTCACAGAGGAAGGCTCAGTGGGATGTGCATACACCTGGAGGAGCTTAAGAAAGTGACAGTAAGGAGGTGAAAATTTAGCCTTGGCGAAGCAGGAGAGAGCTTCTTTGCCCAGGGACTAACAAAGAAAAGGAATGACCCAAAAGGAGAATAGGAAATGACCCGAAGTCTTCCATCTGATCATTTAAATAAGTCACAGTGAATTTTTCCAAGCATGAAGGGCTCAGACTGGAACGGAGGCCCCAGGAAATGCTAGGATGCTCAATTCTCCCGCAAGTCCATAAGCGCTGATGAAAGCAATTGCTGGACACCAGCAAGGGTCGAGTGGAGCATCACGGATTGGTCGAAGAGCTTGTCAACACTGGTTTCAGAGTCTCTTCGGGAAAAGCTGGCAGCTCCAGACAGAATCACTGGAAGCCAGTGGGACGAGGCTTTTTATTTTGTGGAGTGTAGACTTAGCAAGGTGAACCCAGTTGAAGGCCAGAGGTGCTCGGCTCCCAAATGGCTGGCCATGGGACAAAGGCTGCTAGACAGGAGGGCAGGTGAGACGGGAGAGAGGTTAATCAACCAGGGAATAGAAAGGGACTGAGGGACTGTCAGTCTGGATTTGGGGAAAAGAACAGGCTGACTAGGCCTAAAAAAAAAAGGCAAGGAACCTTTTCATTTATAAATCATCATTTCAGAAGTCAACTCTTCTTGTTTTGTTTTTCAATTCTCAGTGATAGAATGCTTTCTGCCTATTCTGATATTTGTTGTGCTTTCTTATTTGCAGTCTCAACCATAGCCTAAGGCCAGAAACACTTATACATTTTAAGTACATTGAAATGATGAAGGAACCACAACAGTTCGAGATATTTTTCCCCATCTAAACAGAGCAACTCACTAAAACTATTAAAATTCAAGATGTAAATGCAATATACTACTGCAATCTATTTGTGCATTACATACATTGAGAAACATGAATACATTAAAAAGCACTTGGTATGCAATTGAACTGAAGCTTTAATATATTTTTCTTAGGAGACATTCTTAAATTTTCCATGCCAGGTACATTTTATATCAGTGAATAAATTTTATAAAGCGAGCTATAACTGTAATTGTAATACATAGCGCTTGTTTAGTTATGAAAAGTGTTCTTTGACACACAATCCCACCGGACCTGAACGAGTTAATGTGCCCTTTCTTCTGCAGTTCTAAGTTTGATACAATGAAGAGAGTGCCTCAATTTGGAGGAAATTAGCATTTTTATTTTCACGATTGTTGTTGGCTGTTGTTATGAGCTTTTCTGATGCCCATGCATTTATTGAGAATACATAGAAATATTTATTCTAGTATTTGTGATTCATAGGTTCCTAGAGCTGGGGCAGGGGGAGGGGGGGTTCCATGGGCACCCAACTAAGACAATTCTTCATTTCAACGATGTATAAAACCGCATCCACAAAGGTGTAAATAACACGTGACCAGTTAGGGGAAAACCCGAGACAGCAAGGCAGGGCCACTAGTGAGTCAGTACCAGTACGTGCTCTCTATAGCTCATGCACGCTATCTCTCTTTGACAGAGGGATTTCAGAAGTCCATTTTTCCATTTCTGCAATTTCCATAAGTACCCTCCCAGAACCCCACTGTGGGCCGCTGCTTGAGGCCGCTGCTGCTATTGCCCCACTGTGACGGATGAGCCTGTACAGTCGTGTCAAACCCTGGTATAGATTCTGAAGGTTTCACCTCTCACCAAATCAGCCTCTTTGCTTTGCACACAGAACCGAGGTGGGAAAATACCATCCTTTCAGTCCAAAAAGGTTATTTCAGCAACCGCATTTTCTGAACTCTGTACGCTCACACGTGCATGGTAGTGACGTTCCTGCAGGTGCAGAAATTCCTGTCTAGCGTGAAGGCCTCCGTGGTCTCAGCTCCTCATGGAAGATAACCGAAGGTGAATGACAAGAGGCTTGTGATTCTGGCTGGACAGGGTTTTGAGAGCAATCAAGATGAGCTTAAAGAAAAGGCAAATGCTCGGTATTAATTGAATGCATTTGGCTCAGTAGTGGAAGTGGGACAAATAGAGACGTGCCAAACTGCCCGAGAATAATTTGGGTCATCAGCAAATCTCGGTGCCTGCCAGTTTGCAGACAATTCCTAATCCTCGTGGCCTGTCATCTCTTTTCCATTAGCTATTTACCATCTGACGAGCGAAGGAGCACGCTCATTTATTTCTTGGAAAAAGATAACCCACTTTATGTACGGTTTTCCCCCTACAAGCTTATTGTTGTGTGGTGTGCCACTCCAATACCTTTGCAAATGGCTCGCCAAGGTCTTTCCAAAACCCAGGGAGTGCTACAGTGTTAGGGAAGGAAAATATTTTAAATGTTTAAAGATCTGCCCCTCTGCTACGACTTCCACAAGGTGAACTGACAATTGCGTTTAGATGAGCACTTTCCCAGGGAAAGCTTCTAGACAACCCGAAGCAGTATTTTTGATGGTGGACGCAGCACATCTCTGCTCCTTCACCGGCTCTGCGAATGCTCCAAATCAGCCTTATGCTCCCTGCTTTACAGGAAATTCAGGGTAAACCTTTTATTTACAAACAGGAGGATACTTGCCAAGACGGAATAGAAATAGCAACTGATTAATCAGCATGCAGCCTTCAAGCCTTCATCTAGAAGGACCTCACACTCCTGGCCCTTTTGAGCCTCCGGGAGATTGGCCTTGTGTGAGAGGGACGTAGCGTGGAAATGCCTTGGATAATTCAGTGATTGAGTCTATCATGCTTTGGAAAGGGACAGGACTAGGTTTAAACAACCCTGCCTGATAGAATACAGAGGGTGCATGGCTGGGAAAAAAATTACATCATTCTAGCTCAGTGCTGTTGCCCTTTGGAGTAAAATGAGAGAAAAGCTTGCTCTGGTCCTTCTGCTGATAAGATTCACTTTCTGGAACACAACCGCATCCCAGCATATATCATCGGGGAGAAATAAAGCAGTCAAAAAAGTGTTTCCTAAAGAGGCCTGGACCGTCTTGCCAACTGCAAAAGCAACACAAATAAGGAACAGTGCCCTGCTAGCTCGACCCTTAAATTATGCAGCTGTTCATTACCCGAATTATACATCTCAGGCTGCCCTTTGGAAAAAGGCATGGAGCACAGAGCTGGAACAATCCCTGAATTATAGTACAATAAGAAAGACCTCCTGAAGTGTCACATGCATGTAGTGGAAGATAAGAAAGGCCAGCTTAAGTTCTTGGCATTTTAAGGAAGGCAATCAAGAAAGCCTTTGAATTCCTTTGCTTTCTTTCTCTGCAATTCATTTGCATTTGGGTGTTCCTTAGATAAAGCATCCCATTCATGTGTCAGCAGTTCGGTGTCAGTCTCCTCTGGAGTCCTGCATGTGTGTTTTGCTTTAAGCTGCACGGCATTTACAGATGCAGCCATTGAGAGACGTTAGTCACAGCAATGCAGGCTGACTGTATTTGGAGAATTAGGAGTGGCAGTATTTAGTAACTTGAAAAGCAAAGACATCTTGCAAAACCAAAACCTCCTGAGGTGGGAGGCTAGGACGCTAATATTCCTGAGTTTTAAGAAGGAGCGCTGGTGGGATAGTGGTTGAAGAGGTTGGCTGCTGAGCAAAATGCCAATGCCTGGATTCGCCAGCTAGTCCATCAGGAAGTATAAAGAATGAGGCCCAAGATGCCCTGTCCCATATGGTCACTCTCTCTGAGCCAGAATGGACAAAGGGCAGTGGGCTGGGCCTTGGTTTATGGTTCTTATAGTTGTGCACAATCTTCACATGCCTTTACTAAACACTACAACTAATACCAAAGTGGACTTGTATTTACTTTGAGGATGGGTATCTCTATGGGTCTACTTTTGAGCAGCTAAGAATAAAAATATACTTATTTTACCCAGCTCATTAATTTGGGAGCACAGAGATGTATGCTGACACTACCCTTTCGACCAGATATCTTTCTTAAGTTACAAGAAAAGATGGGCTCTTCACCTCTTTGGTGAATAGGCTTTTCACCTATTTCCAGATTGTGTTTGAAGACATTCTTTGATATAAAGCAAATAAGTAAATACACTATGTAGTAAATATAATGCCCTGACCCACCCTTAAACTATTCCTGTCCTAACCCCTAGAACCAGGGAATAATTTTTACACACACACACACACACACACACAAACACACACGAAACATATATAGGTATATATATTTAGGCACACACACATATATAATACCTATATATAGCAAAAAAGAATTGCCTTCTATTACCTTTTTTATGTAATTAAGGTTATGAGTGAGGTTCCCACCTGACAGCAGCAAGTAGACAATGACCTCAGCCATTCATCTTCAGAATCTGAATCCAGCCAGTTATTTGAATAAATTGTGAAGCTGATACATCCACATCCCCAAACCTAAACCCACTGGCTTCAAGTCAACTCCGACTCATAAGCGACCCTATAGGACAAACCAGAATTGCCCTATAGTTGTATTTTTTAAACCATTTTAATGGGGGTTAACAGCTTTTATCACAATACTTACATTTTGTCAAGCACATCTGTACATTTGTTGCCATCATCATTCTCAAAACATGTTCTTTCTACTTGAGGCCTTGGTATCAATTCCTCATTCTCCCCCTCCCTCTTGCCCCTCCTTCCCGAACCTTTGATAATTTATAGATATTTATTATTTTTTCATGCCTTACACTGACTGATGTCTTCCTTCACCTACTTTTCTGTTGTCCATCCCCTAGGGAAGGGGTTATATTAGATCATTGAGATCTGTTCCCCCTTTCTTCCCACACCTTCCCTTTCCCCTCCTGGTATCGCTATTATCATTATTACTGTTGAGGGGTTTAATCTGTCCTGGATTCCCCATGTGTCCAGCTCTGGTCTAGCCAGATTTGTAAGGTGGAATTGGGATCATGATAGTGGGGGGAGGAAGCATTAAAGAACTAGAGGAAAGTTGTATGTCTCATCATTGCTATACTGCACCCTGACTGGTTCGCCTCTTCCTTGTGACTTTTCTGTAAGGGGTTTTCCAATTGTCTATTGATGGGCTTTGTTTCTGCACTCTGCATTCCCCCTAATTCACACTGATGTGATTTTTTGTGCTGGGTCTTTGATGCTTGATACCTGATCCCATCGACACCTTGTGATTATACAGGATGGTGTGCTTTTTCCATGTGGACTTTGTTGCTTCGCAGCTAGATGGCTGCTTGTTTGTCTTCAAGCCTTTAAGACCCCAGACACTCTATCTTTTGATAGCCGGGCACCATCAGCTTTCTTCACCACAATTATTTATGCACCCATTTTATCTTCAGTGATTGTGTCGGGAAGGTGAGCATCATGGAATGCCAGATGATTAGAATAAAGTGTGCTTGTGTTGAGGGAGTCCTTGGGTCGAGGCCCAATGTCCATGTGCTACCTTAATACTTAACATATAAATTATAAGTATATAGATCTATTTCCCTAGAGTTATATATAAATATATTTACATATGTGCATGCCTGTATTTAGACCACTATAAATGTCCTTTGCCTCCAAGTTCTTTCCTCCTTTTATTTTTGCTTTCCTCTTGTCCCACTATCATGTTTGGCCTTAATTGGGGTTCAGTAATTCCTCACTGTTACATTGCTCTTGGTTAAGTCCCACAAGGCCTCTTATGACCTTCTCTCCATTGGTTTTAGTTCACTTGTTGTTCCCTTGTCCCTGGGTTAGTTGTCCCACCGCCCTTCCTTTCTCCCACCACCCCTTCTCCCATGTCCCTCCGGAACCATGGGTCTGACTGATTGCTTTCTTCTCCAAATTGTTTATCCCACCTATCTTATCTAGATAGACATGCAGAGACATTTACAAACACATTTACAAGCCAATCAAATCCCCAAAGGAAGACAAAACCAATGAAACAACAACAACAACAACAAAATAACAAGCTGTGTATCTTCATGAAAGCCAATTGAAGCATCTTACTTCCCCAGAGCACCTAGTGGGTCCAAACTGCTGACTCTTTGATTAGCAGATGGCATCTTCAAGGATTTTGCGACCAGGGCTTCGGGATCCATCTCCAGAGCCTCTCTACAAGCATGCAGCCCTGCCCACACCGTGGTTTTTGTCCCTCTGAAGCTGTGAGCTGAGCCACTCTTGTAGCCAGATTTCTGCCCTACATAGAACTTGGAGATAATAAATTGTTGATGTTCTATGGAACTAAATTTGTGGTATCCTGTTATGGCTGCAGTAAATGATTAAAACACCTGTTGTCCTAGAAGTCAACACTTCCGGGGAATATCAGCCATTTAACTATTGCCTTTGCTTGGGAAATTAAATATTTGTCACAAGCTAAATCCCTGATGGCATAGGTGTAATGCATGGAGATGCTAAACACAAGGTCAGCAGTGGGAAACCACCGCTAGTTCCATGGGAGAATGAAGGACTTTCTATGCCCCCCAAGAGTTACAGTCTCAGAAACTCCTGGGGCAGCTCGACCCTGTCCTCTGGGGCTGCTAGGAGTGGCAGGGAGCAGGCAATTTCACATATTAATACTATTATTGTAGATGGTACATGCGTGTGTGTATTTCTTTTATAATATTGTTGGTCTGTTTGTTGATTCTTTGATCGCTTGCAGATTGGGGTAATGTGAAGGATCAGATATGCCTGCTTATCAAGGCTCATAAGTCAAGGGGCAGTAACGAGTAAAATGACTTAAATGGATTCTAAAGCCAAACTCCACCATTTAGCTATGTGGTCTCCCTTGTTACTTAAGTCCTCTCTGCTTCAGCTTCTTATCTGCTTAAGGAGAATAATTCTAGTACCTTTTTCTGTTATGAAGATTAAATGAATTACTATGTATGAAATCCGGCATTGAGTAAGTGCCACATATGTTTACATATCTATTCATACATATATGCATACATATGTTATTTGGAAGATTATCATAGTTGTTCACTTTTATAATGGTAAATGCGGTTAGCTATTTCAAAAGAACACTTTATTTGAAATGGGAAGTGTCATATTTTATTAAATTTCTAACATGCTTAAACTATGATAGTCACAGTCTTTTTCCTTAAAATTCTGAAAAAAGGACTGAGTTCCTTGAAGACTGGAATATGTGCTTAAGTAAAGTTGAGTCAACTTTCATTTGGGAACTATGCCCTTGTATGGATATTGAATAATCAATATGTTCAGGTTAATTTAAATTCTATTGAGGTATGCCTTATCAGTTTTAATAAAAGTCCCCTTTTGAAAATTATTATTTTGAACTTCTGAGAATATTAAGTGAGGAGCCTGCAGCCTCTCTCTTCCCAGCCGCTCCCAACAGAAGGGGGAGTGCACTTTTCTTTCCATGTTACTGAGCCTTCGATCTAACTGAAGTGGACACTTGCACCGTTATTGCAGGCAAACTACACAGCGGATAGCAAAGTGTATGTAAACACACCCTTCAAGTGTGCGTATTTACGTCTCCCCGGAGTGCAGTTGGGCCACCAACCCTCCTCCATCCTGCCTCTGTTCTGTCCTGAGCATGCCCTCATTCTGAAGATTGATGGCCAACACGCCACAAAAGCCCTGTGCCGGTCAGCACTGGCAGGATTCTCATTAACTGGCTCAGGGAAAGTGTATGCCTTGCCCCCATGGCCACACACAGATGAAAGGTGTATGTGTTTCTCGGCAGGTGACTTGTGCCGTGAAGAATCAGCAGTCCTTCATTAGAGTAGTGCTTCTCGAACTCCTTGAGACCGGAGTCCCCAGCGAACTCATTATAATGCAAGTGCAGTGGAAGGAAATGTGTGTGAGGCTGGAGAGGCCCCTCTGCTTACAAAATCCCTAGTGGTGAAACGGCAGCTACTTTTCAGATGTTCTTTGCCTAGCAAATAATCAGAGTCCCTTAAATGATCCAATTTATATCAAAATGCTCCTTAGTAAAATTATACCATTTGGAATGATAGGCATAGGTATTAGGAATAAGAGAACACAGAGGACACACTGTCCAGGGAGAAAATAGCACCGAGTCTTAAACACACCACCCGAGCTGACAAGGACATTGTGCAAATGTGCCCCAAACGGACCTCTGAAAACCGACCCCAGCCCAGGCAACATTCTCGTCCTCTAAATTACAGCCAAACCCTCAAGAATAAAGCATGGCTGATAGGTAACGTATGTGGCCTTTTTTTTAAAAAAGGAAGCTGCTTCATCTATGTCCACAGGAGAGCATATATGAGTGTACCACTTATAAGTATTGGTGTATCTATAAACTCAACCAAGATCCAGTCCACTGGCATTCACAGTAACCTATGATGTTGTTAGGTGCCGCTGGGTCAGTGCTGACTCACAGGGACCCTGTGCACAACAGAACAAAACACTGCTCGTGCTCCGCCCTGGGCCATCCTGTCCTCACAAGTGTTCCTATGCGTGAATCCATCGAGGCAGCCATTGTCCAATTCATCTTATTGAAGGCTTTCCATATGGTTCACTTTCCCTCCACTCTATGAAGCATATCCCTTTCCAGGGCCGGGTCTCTTCTGACAATATGTCCAAAGTATGTCCTATAGGGTTTCTATGAAAACCTTATACATAGCAACGTATAAGACCCATGTTGTTTGTTTCTTAGATTTTCAGAGATTATAGATCTTTATGTATCCTATTTACATATAGCAAAAATCTCCAAACCCACTGCCATCAAGTCCATGTTGACTCAGAGTGTCCCCCTGTGAACTTTTGAGACTGTAACTGTGCAGGGAGTAGAAAGCCCAGTCTTTCTCTAACTAACTGCTGGTGGCTTTGAACTGCCTACCACACAGGTCACAGCCCAACTTGTAACCACTGCATTACCTGAGCGCTCTCTGTCTCTGTCTGTCTATCTCTCCGCCTAGCTATCTAGCTAGCTAGCTAGCTATCTATACATATATCATATGCGCATGGCCCATTGAACTCACCGGGACTGGGGGAACCCAAGAGACTAGCATCATAAAGTAACCTAAAATTGAAAGCACTCCTGAAGGTCACCTTTCAGACAAACAGTAGACTACATTGTAAAATAAACAGAGACAAGCACATGTATTGTCCCCTTAAGCAATTCATTATATTATGCCAAACAATCAACAGCAACCCCAAAACCAAAATGAGAAGGCCAGGAGGGGAAGGGAGATGAGATCAATGGGAAGAAAACAGAAGGGAAATAATGAAAATGTGGGTGGACTCACTGTGAAAATTGTAGCCAATGTGAACCAATGGTAGAAGACAATGAGTATAGAAGCTGTTGAAGTGGAACCTCCTCCGCTGGGTAAATGTCCATCTAAAACTGTGGCCTATTGGACAGGAAAGAAGGACAGCTGCTGAGCTGTTCCTCACGAGGGAAGGCCTTGTGGCAATGGACTTGCAAAGGAAAGTATTGGGGGAAAGAGAAGAAAAAAGCGTTCTGTTAGTCACTTACACAGTGCTGTCATCCGTCTCTGAGCTTGCCATTTGCTTTTTGTAGCACATCTTCTAATGCTAGCCATTTTGGACACCCGAAATCTTTTAGAGGATTTTTGGATACCAATTGGGATAGTCCGTTTCTTTTGTTTATTGGGAGAACTTTTCAAGTGCACTCTTAAATGGACACATCTTTTCAATTAAACAGTGTCTCTCGTGATGGCCACTGGAATTCCAAATTATCTTTGGAGATATTTTTCCAATTTTATAAATATGTGCAATGTCTGGACCCACCATTTAGGACTCAGAGAGAACCAGGTTTCTCGATAGCGATGCATTCAGTTCTTCAGAAGGACAGAATCTACCTATAATTGGCAGACAACATTGCCAGTCTTCACCCTGAATGGGTCCAACTAAACCAGGGAACTAATGAAGGAAACTATAGGCTGACTATACGATTGATAACAGACCTTCCCAAAGTTTCGAGAAAGTTATCAAGCAATATGGAAATCTTCCTGGAAATTGGAAAAATAGCAGGAAGAAATCATTTGGGTAGAACACAGAATTCCATTTGAATATACCCAATTTATAATGACCAACCCGTTTTGTAAAAAATATCAGATGGCCAGTGGAGTAATTAAGTTTGTAGCTGAGACCATGTGTCTGGGCTAGATAGATAAATCTGGAAACAAGTGTTACTGTAATTAATTTCTTATCTTATCAAGAGAGAAATTGACTTTTTGAAGATATCAGGCATCAAACGAGAATTGTATTTAGAAACGAAGGAAACCTTCCAGGCAGCATTGATTGCCCACTCCCTGAAAAATGTGAAGTTGTTTGTACACCCCCACCCCACCCCCCGCCACCACCCAGGTTCCCATCTGTCCACTGGGAGGTGGGAGAAGCAAGTAATTCTGGAAAATGTAGTCCTAAGCAGTTGTCATGGACTCAGAGTATACTCTGTCCAAATCTCTAACTATGTTCCCTAGCCCTGTCTCGCTAGGAAAACCCAAGCAGGAAAGGCCAGAGGCAAATAAAGGTGACAGATCATGGGATGTAAGTGGCAAAATGGTCTTAAAAAGATAAAAGATGGAACAACTCTCGAATAAAAGATGGATTCAATCGGATGACAGTAAAGAGCTAATGAAATGTGGACACTGATAGCATGTTTTCGTCTCTGAAGCCTGAGTCATTCATGAAACTCGGATTCCAGTCAGTGCGGCTTCTCCGCAGCCAGCACCCTCTCCAGGTGTTACTTGCTCTTTCTACGATTCGGAACACGATTCAGGAGTTTCTGTACTAAGCTATGAAGAGAGTTCTGGCAATTTCCTGTTTAAATTCATCCAACAAATAGTCATGGGGATGGTGTGTGCCCTGGCAGTGTTTCCTTCTGCTCTGAGTTGCAGGTCAGCTCTTCGACAGGGAATGGCAGCCACAGACTATGAGGCACTAGACGGGATGTCAGCCTTAATCGTTGTTATTTGGAATAAACCCAATCAGTTGAGTTGATCTCAGCTCAGCGTGACCCCCGAGCCTTACAGAGCAGAATGCAGCTGCACAGGTTTTTATCACCGCACCTTTTACAGTAGGAGATCCCCTAGCCTTTCTTCCGTGATGCACTACAGTGGGTTTGAACCGCCAGCCTTTCAGTGGGTAGTCAAACTCAGCCTGCTTGCCTGACCCAGGGACACCTGTGATTGAATAAGTCTATCCACATTTAAGTCTTAAGGTTGTGTCTACTGTATGAGATTGAGACTTTCGATGAAAAGGAGCCACTTGAGAAATATGAAATGGCACCATGTATAAACCATCAGGAAATCGTCGGAGCAGGGTTCCATAGACAGTTCTCTTTCAGCCGTTTGTTTTCATGTTCTCACATCGCCACTTTCTTTCTCCTTACTTGATCCTTTCCAGAAAGATACTCATGCAGAGGGTTGGCACCTTGTGAACATAGGCCTGCCTTAGAACATGCTGAAACATACTTATTACATTTTTAAAAGGGTTGTTTTAAAAAAGCTCAAAAGAAAAATAGCTGATGGAGACTATATAGTTTAACATTTTATTGTTGTGATGTATTGATCAGTTTATTCTAGTTTATTCTGATTCATAGTACCCCTATAGAACAGAATCATCATCCAGATAAACTGATATATATACTATCTTGCTCTTTACAGGGAAAAAAAGAGGGGGGGAGGCAACTCCCAACTCTGGTGTTTGGCATCAAACAGAAAGATTAAATTAGTTCATGATTCTTCATCTATCTCTATCATGTAAATTTTCTTCTTCTTCTTCTTTTTGAGAATAAAAATCTCAAATGAATTAGTAACACTAGCCAAGGAGCTATTTCTTGTTGTCCTAGGCAACAGTGTTTAATGGTCAGGAAGTTAGAGAACTACCTTGTCAGACACATTTAAATCAAGTCCTTTGAGGCAGGAGTTTTGGAGGCTTTGATATGTTAATTTATATTGTGAATGAACAGAAGGAGGTATATAAGCATCCTTTTTCAAATATATTTGATCATAACTCTCTTCTCTCTCTGTTAGAAGCATCTAGTGAAAATACTATCCCCATAGGCCAGTTTTAGAAAATGCTCCCTACATTTTCTCTTTTGTAATCTTTTCATAAAATCTGAATTCAATAAACTTTATCTCTTCTCTTGCACTCTGCATCTTTGTATAATGTAGCATGTTCATGCTCAATTCATTTCCCCCCTCTGTATTTTTTACATAGAGTAACACTGGCCACTAGCTCCCAAGACAACTATTTTTTTTATCCACCTTTTCTCTGTCTTCTTAATCTATTATTGGGTTTCACTCTTGCCTCTTTAATTTACCACTTCTGCCTTCCATTGCTATTGGTCTTACTGGACAGGCCACACCGACCCATCATTGAATTAGTGGAGCCGCTATACATTCTATCAGTAGATTGTTTCACAAAAGAGACCGGAGTGATGGGCTGCCAAGGGGCTCTGATTCTGTTCCGGACAATATGAGGTGGTTCATTAGCCTGAGGTGGGAAATTTAGGTGGCAGAGTAAAATATCAAGAGGCACCATGGGAAAACTTTGAGAAAGAAACCAAGAGAGCCTCTTTCTCCTTCAAACTTTCTCGTAACTGAGACAATGAGCCAGGATCAAACTACTTGGGAATAAAAAAGAAAAGATCCGCAGGATTTTTCAAGTATTTGCTCTTTCTTGCCAACTGCACTTGGTTTCACCAACCAAAAAAAAAAAAAAAAAAGGAATTTAAAATATTTGAAAACCATGGTAGCATCATCACATTATTTATTTCCTTGAGCTTTGCATATGTTTTTAATTACAGCTAGAGCTTTTAATTGATGAATATGAGCATGCTCCTGCAAATACAGACTTGACAGAAGAAACCTGCAAAGCCAGTGGATTTGTAAGCCTCAGGAGCCACCGATTTTTAAGGGGGATTGAAAGAGTCTGCTTCAAAGAGAATGAGAATGATATGCCTAGAGAAACAAACAAAACACATGAATAGAGAGCGTGTTTGATATGGTGGGAAGGGAAAGAAAACCAAAGCCATGAACCAGACAAAGCCTACAGCTCGTGATAGTCCCCCTCTCTAAAGAAAGCCTCCAAAGCACGGGGAAAGCTCTCCTTTTCCCCGTTGTGTGATTTGAGCCAACTTCAACTGCATATTCAAAAAGATTAAACTTAGAAAAAGAGGGGACTGCATGTTTTTTGTGGGCGCCCACATGTTTGAACATAAAGCAGTGCATAAACTAGCAAGATCTATAATCAGTTTAGAGTACCATTGTTAGCATCTTTTTCCCCTCCTGAATAGCTCATTGTACTTTAGATATATTATCTCAATAATTTCCAACCAAATATCTGTGATGTAGGAGGCAAGTAAAAATATCTCCTTTATACAAAGAAACTAATTACTAGTGCAGTCGGGAAGCCAGAAGACTAAGGTCACTGCTAAAATGGAGGTTAAACAGAGAGGTGTAGACAGAGTTCCCTTAGGATCATCCCTCTGCTTTTTTGTTCTCAGTACTATACATTGAAATGAATACCTTACTGGGTCCATTTTAGCTCACCTGCGATTGTAAAGGCCCTATTTGCTCTGTGGTAAACACCAGCCTCCTGAAAGTAAAAGATGTGCATGCTTTGTAGTAAAATTTTTCATTAATAATCTCAAATCATACACTGCCAAGGATCTGCCACTGTTTCAAGTTATGGCTATTTTCAGTTCTCGTGTGTTTCTGCCAATGTGAAAATTGGTTTTGTGGGATTGTTTATTGATGCTTCTTCACTACTTCTCCCTCCTACCTCCACTGGAGAACATGGCAATCTGCAGAAACAAGAGAAGCCTACAAAAGATAGAACGTTTTCATGTCAGAAAAATTAAAGGCATCAAGGAGATAGATTTCCTGAATTAAATTAGAGTTGAGCAAGGCCGTTATGTGTACATTCATCAGTCCACTGAAGCAAACCTAGCTAGCGGGCAGATATAGACTTTCTAACACAGAGAACTCCACACCTTTCCGAGAATACGCTAAGAAAATGAAGTGCTCCCCTGCCCGTGAGTGAGCTATCTTGCAAGGGAATCCTCTTATTGATGAATGCTCTCCAGGCAGTTTTTGAAGTGTTCTCAGTAAGTATGAAACGAAATATTTAAAGTGTCCCAGGATAATTTAGTGATGATGGCACTCACCCACAATTTGTGTGTTGTTAAATCCATTTCTTAAAAGTGCTTATTTGTTTATTATCAAAAAATGGTACCCAATCATTGTACCCAAATCAATTGCTTTTAAGTCGATTCTAATTCAGAGCAACCCCGAGAGGGTCTGAGTGGAGCGGCTGCATGCTCGTGAACCTGTAGAAGTCCATCACCATTCACGGAGTCGTTGAAGATTTACTTACTCATTTGCAGCACCCAAGGGCCTTCAGGTTTATATAATTCAGTGGGAGCTGTGATGACATTGTCCATAACTGGTGTCACACAAAAGATAGTTATAGGGAAAGGGAAGAGGAAGAAGGAGAAGTTTGATACATTAATCAATTAATTGGCTTCCTGTAATGTTCCTTGTACTGAAACACTGTGTGTGTATCCGTGTGTGTGTGTGTGTGTGTGTGTATGAATATATTTAACAATGGCACAGTGGTCACTCCTTGAGATGTGATCCTCAAGTTCCAAAGTTCAAAATGACTAGCCGCTCCATGGGAGAAAGATGGGCATTCTACTTTGGTAGAGAGTTACTATCTGAGAAACCCACAGGGACAGTTCCACCCTGTCCTATCAGGCTTCTCTATGTGGGCAGCTAGTTAATGGTAGTGAGTTTCTTTGGGTTTGTTTGTTTAACAATGAGGTCTTCTCCTTGGTCCTAAATTTTGCAGAATTAAAAAACTCTTATATGTCTGCCCAAATACTTTATTACAAATCAGAAGGCAAAGCTATGCATGAACATAAGTACATCTGACTCCAATTCAGAAGAAAAAATAACTTACCAAATGTTGTGAGAATTCCCTTTACCTAGCCACTTTGTCTCTTGTCTCCAACTCTTCTGCCATAAACTTAATGCTTCTCTGAAATCAAGAGTACATGCTTCCCTCCAGAGGTCATGCTTAAATGGATTTCATTTAAATTCCTTTCCATTTTTTTTCCTTTTTTTAACAATTTATTGGGGCTCATACTATTCTTATCACAGTTCATACATATACACACAATTGTACAAAGCACATCTGTACAGTCTTTGCCCTAATTATTTTTTCTTTGCCCTAATTATTTTTTTCTCCTCTTTTCTTTTTTTATATTTTATTAGGGACTCATACAACTTTTATCACAATCCATACATATACATACATCAATTGTATAAAGCACATCCATACATTCCCTGCCCCAATCATTCTCAAGGCATTTGCTCTCCACTTAAGCCCCTTGCATCAGGTCCTCTTTTTTTCCCCCTCCCTCTCCTTTCCCCCCTCCCTCATGTGCCCTTGGTAATTTATACATCGTTATTTTGTCATATCTTGCCCTATCCGGAGTCTCCCTTCCCCCCCTTCTCTGCCGTCCATCTCCCAGGGAGGAGGTCACATGTGGATCCTTGCAATCAGTTCCCCCTTTCCAACCCACTCACCCTCCACTCTCCCAGCATCGTCCCTTACACCCTTGGTCCTGAAGGTATCATCCACCCTGGATTCCCTGTATCTCCAACCCTCATATGTACCAGTGTACAGCCTCTGTCCTATCCAGCCCTGCAAGCTAGAATTCGGATCATGGTAGTTGGGGAGAGGAAGCATCCAGGATCTGGGGGAAAGCTGTGTTCTTCATTGGTACTACCTCACACCCTAATTAACCCATCTCCTCTCCTAAACCCCTCTATGAGGGGATCTCCATTGGCCGACACTTGGACCTTGGGTCTCCACTCTGCACTTCCCCCTTCATTTAATATGGTATATATATACATATACACACATATACACATACATACACACACTTATATCTTTTTTTTTTTTGCATGATGCCTTATACCTGGTCCCTTGGCACCTCGTGATCGCACTGGCCGGTGTGCTTCTTCCATGTGGGCTTTTTTGCTTCTGAGCTAGATGGCTGCTTGTTCACCTTCAAGCCTTTAAGACCCCAGACACTATCTCTTTTGATAGCCGGGCACCATCCTTTCCATTTTTAATAGATTAGAGATGTTGCTCCCCTTTTATTGTGTTTGTACAGTTATATTCAGGTTAAAGTTATTTGGGCCAAATAACTAAGTCCAAAGCATCTTCTGGAATTTCTCTAACCACATTCACTTCTGTCAAGATGTTTCTGAACCAGCGCCACCCAACAGGAAAGAACAGAACTTCCCATTTGGGTTTTTCAAGACTTGAAAGCTTTATAGGAGCAAACTGCCTCAACTTTCTCATGTGGAATGGCTTGTGGATGTGAACATTTGACCTTGTGTTTAGTAGCTCAATTGGTCAGATTTAGATCTGGAAATGAAGAGCATCATCAGACATTAATGAACAAATCATCTAGTGTTTTGTTTTGTTTTGAAATAGAAACTTATAGGTGATTCAAAGAGTTACAATTAAGAAATATTAAGATAAAGGATAGCAAGCCAATAACATCTATTTTATGCTGAAACAAGTTTTGAAGGAGAGAGTTTGCTTGTTTTCAGTGGCACATTGCCCACCTTTCAGGCGGAGACCAGGTTTAATTTCCAGCCAATGCACTCCCAGAAAAGCATCAAGTGCCTCGCTATCTGCTTCTCAAAAAACCAGGCAGTAGAAACCCTCTGGATCTCAAAAGTTTGACCCACAGTCCATCACGGAGATAGCACAAGTCCGAACAAGATTTTGTTCCAGTGTGTACGGGATCCCCTGAGTCCAGTGTGCAGCCGCTAACAACACAATGATGAAAGACACTGTGGTAATTCCATTGTCTACTTATATTAGTTCTGTCCTTCATCTCTAAGGACATTCCTGGGTGAGAAACTACAACCAAAGACAAATCAATAGTAAGCTCCTCTGTGAAATCCTCTCCTGTTTTTCAACTTTGCATGGTTTTGTCTTTCACCTTAGTGACTAAATCATGGAACAAGAAAACCTTTTCAAGGCAATCTCAAATTTATATATGCAAACTTCAATGGAAGTTGTCATTCTTTTTTGAGCTTGATTTTGACCTTGTGATAGCCTTAGGTTTTTTTTGGAAAGGCTTTCATCTCTGAAAATTGGAAGGACACTAAGTATTACTTTAATGTTTCTGCAGTTTCTTGATGATTTCATGTTCATATTCATGAAAACTTCTACTCAGTATTAATTGTTGGTTTATATTCATATGATCCTTGAGATTTACATATGGGGAAATAATATTGCTAAAATTATCACTACATATTCTCGGTAGTTAAAGTGAAGAATTTCATTTTCATTTTTGGTTATTTTTATTCTTTAATTAATTTTATGTATTATTTATACACTGACTTCCTATTATGTAATTTGTGTGATCAAAGCTCTCTATCTTTAGTTACTAAGATAACCATAGGTATTGGACTTCAGAATAAAATGATCCTTAGGAGACTACAGGACTATAGTTGAACTATATAGATCTAGTTCCTTAGAACTAAGGGAAAAAATGATGTTTCAGGTGATTTTATTTTAGTTTAAAGATTTGAAAAAATGCCACAAGTTACCAGCATGCACTGTACTATTTATCACTTAGCTAACATGCGATGTAGAAATTTTTTTTCAACCTAATTATGCCCAAAACATAGCTCGTTTGTTCTTCTCTTTCATAAAGCTCTCAGAACATTACACTGTTTCTATATTCAGGTCCTGTCAAAGGTTATTTGGCAGTTTAAAAAGCATCTGTGGGCTAGTTTGCACGAATATTTCTTAATTGTATTAATTTGTAATAAATGATCATTTGGTGATCTCTATTAATAAAATAATGGAGTTAGCTTTACTCTTTTCTAGTGTTACTTTATCTTCCTAGCTCAGGCTGGTCGGATCCACAATGAATTACATAGGCAAGATCAGGTCTAGAGCTGGGATTATGTACTTAAACCCCCAAACTCCCCACGACTAGAATTTCAAATATGCATTCTTACTAATGCAGCGGAATTAAAGCACATCTCTCTATATGTGTCCTTTGGCTAGATGTTGAAGTGTAGTTTAGACCACTTTAACGTGACTGGGTCCTTAGGTTGTACAAATGATTCACTCATTCAGCTGCGAAGTGAATGTTTTTTGTTTTGAAATTCAACTTCATCGAAACATGCATGCAAGGAGTGTGGGTAGGTCTGGCAGTCTCCCTCTAAAATGCCAGTTCCTGCAAAGTCCGTGGCACAAAGCTCCACCCTAACACATAGGCAGTTGCCAGCCATTGAAGGAGACAACGACAACAACAACAACTTTTAACTATTTTTTTAAAAAGATTTAAAAACTACAGTGGTAATAATACACAAGTAGTCCTCTTAATTCTGTGAATGACAAATTGATTCCTCAAGAATCAATTCTTACATCAATGTATGTATTTCAGGGGACCCTCCTTTCATTATTTACCAATGTGCCTGGGGGGAGATGATTCCAGAACCAACCATGGTTAGTAGAGACCCTTTTATGAGCGCTGACACAGGAAAAGATCTCAGCAAGGACAATCATTCCAAAGGAGGGAATTGTCAGCATACGTCCAGTAAAGAGGCCGAAGGAATCCCACGGACTCTTAACCACGGCCTTTATGCCTATCATAAAGAACAAAGGAAATAACCACAAAATCATTGTTATCAGTTAATCCATCACTGCAATGGGGGCAAGGCCCATGATTGGTTCACATGCATGAAGGTAGGTTTTTTTAAAAAGGCGTGGGTTAAAAAGGACATCTTTAAAATCATAAGGGTACGGCATGATAATGCAGCCTTGAGAACTGGTCACCCAGAACCCAACATTTTACTTTAAAAAGATCACAGCCAACGATCTTCAGTCAACCACTCTCCTCAAGGAAAACAAGTAAATGGCCTCTACCTGGGTTTGTCTAAACTCAAAACTCATTGTCATGGAGTTGGTTCAGCTCACTGTGACCCCATGTGATGGGGTGGAAATACCACCGTGGATTTCTGAGACCCTAATTCTTTACGGGAACAAAAAGCCTCGTCTTTCTCTTAAACAGCAGCTGAGGGTTTTGAACTGCTCACCATTAAGTTAACAGCCCAACCCGTAACCACTGCACCACCAGAGCACCTGAGCTTGCTTAAGCATAGCCACATTGCTGGTTAAGCAGTCAGCAAGCATTGGGAAGGAGCATAAATAACTCAAATGGTATCTGAACCCAGGTTAAGACTTGGAATAGAGAGAGTGTTCTCACTTTAGACTCCGCTTTCCGCCAACCAAATATGGAACCTAAGCTGCAGTGCACCCTTTACCAAACAAGAGCCTTATCTTTCAAAGAAGCTGCAACTGTGCGGCTATTGTAGAATGTAGTTGGATGGTCGGTCTATGCTTCAAGATTTTCTAGTGTGCACTCTGCCAAAAGCCAGGCCATTGCTGTATTGATCTTGTGTAGCAAACCTTTGAGGATGACAAAAGAGAGACCCTAAAACTTTGTTTTCCAAATCAGTAGAAGCCCACAATTGTACTTTAAATAATATATTACTGGATTAGGAGGAGGGAGTCCATTTTCTCTGTTTACTTTAAAATATCATTTAAAAAACCATAACTGCACCAAGAAAAAAGGTTGTAGGTCAAACCACATATCACAGTAAGAAGATACTGTAACCTTCCTGCCACTTCACTGAGTGTAAATTTTGTAATCAGACATCGCTGCTTTCCAATCCTGTATTTGTGCAAGCACCTATATCTAATATTAGATTTTCTCTCTCTTTTCTTTGCTATTAAAAGCAGAATAAGGAGGCCTCCTCACAGATTATTAAGAATTAAATAATATAATGTAGACCAGAGGTTTCACAAGGTACCCACTACATAAGTATCCCCAAAATATGTAACAGGGTTTTGTTGATTTGACTTCTTCTGTGTTGGCGGTAGTTGCTGTTAATATAATGATCGCAATAAGCTAAGGAAAGTCAATGTGAGGTGAATCGCGTTTGTAAAAGTATCAGCAGCCTGTGCTAAGCAGAAATGATTAGGAGATTAGAAAAATTCTCAAATACCATGTGAGGAGGAAAGTAATGGAATCCAGCAATTTCATGCTTTGAAATATGTTGAAATTCATTTTCTCCTCAGCAAGAAATGTCCACCCTATGCTTTCTGTCTGTTTCCTGCTGACCTAACATATCACAGCACCCAATAGCAGCAGACGAAGGATAGACAGAAGGATACGTTTGACCACAGGCTACTGCTCCATGACAGAGACAGCAAAAGTTTGGAGTTGTTGAGTAGGAAAATTAATAACAGACATCATACTTTTATATGAATTTATTTCTTATTCGTGAAACAAAATATTAACTATGAAATACCCGAACAAAATTACAAAAAGCCTACCAGAAATTGCTCTCTTGCAATGTCAAATTGGCTTACGGCACTAGCAAAGGACAATTCTCCAGCCATTAACAAATTTATATCTCAACATACCCTATTGCTGCAGGTGAGCAACAGGTCAAATTGTTAGCAGACTAGTCAGAAGTAGACGGATCTCATGGGGCTATTTCAGAAAATGGAGGCCATTCCAAAGTGGGACTTCCAATGGGGCCAGTTAAATTCAAGGCAAAGAAGTCTGCTCAGAAGTTGGTGGTGACGGTTCCAGGGGATAAAATGGGAAATCTGCTAGGTTTTCCCAAAGGACCCTATGGAATCACATGGGCTTATGATCAAGAAGGTTTGTTTTGTTTTGCTTTTTTAAATGAAAACTGCTCTGGTATGAAAAAAAAAGGTCAGAAATTTCAACAAGGAATCCTTTTTAGCATGACTGAGTAATTGCTTGTTCTTTGTTGAACAAGAATTTCATTGGGGAATCCTAACCCCTGCACCCGACAGCCTTTACTTTCCCCGTGAGATGTCATTGTGCTCCCCAAATGCAAAGAGCCTTGAAAAGAAACACTCTTTGAGTCCAGGGAGGAAGCTCCAGGTCTCGTGTTGACATGGTCTACACCAGTGTTTCCCAACGTGGGGGCTACTGGCCTCTGAAGGAGCTGGAACATCCTGGGGAGGGAGCCACAAAGCAGATACCTACCCTTTATCCTGGATTATGGGCCAAGATGCGCACGTATTTAATTACCAGGGGATCTCTGAGCAATCTTTTTTTTCTCATAAAGGGACCGTAGGGCAAAGAAGTTTGGGAGCTTGTGCTATCAACTGAAGTATGCAGAATCCTGCAGGGGGGTTAGAGAGATGGGCATACTACCTTCAGAAGTGTGTAGACCTAGGTGGAGGGTAAGTGGAGAAACAACTTCATATTTTAATATTTCAGTTAATAACATTTTCTGTGATCTTTTAGCAATACAGTTTCCTTATGTGTGTGTGTGCATGTGTGTTCCTTACAGCATTGGACTTCAATCACTCTTTACTCATTTGTCTTTCACTAATGACTATTCCCTTCCACAAGAGACAGAGCTACTTTAGTAAGAATCTCCTTGGTGTTTATTCTCATCAAAGAAAATAATCCTTTAAAACAATCTAATTCTATATCTGTTTTACTTAAGTTTTCTTTTCCAATCTTAAACCCCACAATTTTGGCAGCAACAACAAATGAAAAATAAACATCTTTGTATTTAGGTAATTCCGTGTTAAGTTGTGCATCTGCAGTGATTTTTCTTCTCCAACGAAGGTGGCCGATCTGCAGGCAGGGACCCCACTGTTTGCTTCAAGGCGAAGGAGAAAGAACATGGCAAAGGACAAGGTGTCTGTGGCTGTAGTGGGAGGAACAGGGCACCCCCACTGCTCCAGCCTTCCCGGGGTGCCCACTCCATCATTTCCACCCCAGCGCTATCTTGGTGTGGCACCGGGCACTTCAGATTTCAAATGGCTCCTGCAGGTTAATGTCTGGGGCCAGTGTAAAAGTAAAGGCTCCGTCTTCTCCTATGAGGAATCTTCTGAAACTCTTACACTGCTTCGACTAACAAGAATCAGGACACTCTACGAGATCATTGCCCTTACCCAAAAGAGTCCTGGGTTCCTGCGTGCTTTTCCTTAAAAATAATTTACTTTGCATTTCACATTTTAATACTAGTGTATAGTTTATACAGTTAATTTGCTGCTTCTGAGTTCTCATAAAGAGCTGGGGAGCCGGGGTTGGGGAGTGTTTTAAATGGAACTCTATACTAGTATAGAGAGCCTTCTTAGGAATGGGAATCCTGCATGTTTTCAATTCAATCATAATTAAGTGTCTTTGCGGTTGGAAATGCCACCTTTAGGTTAAATATAAACCAAACATCTGTCAGCATCGATGTAAGTGAGCAAATAATGCCACACACGCGAAGAGAGGGAAACTCAAACTGCATCGGAATGAGCTTGTCATCTCGGTGAACGGCGACAAACACAGCCCTGCTAGTTTCCTTAAAGAGTGGAGCTAATAAGTACATATATTTTCACATACAGTGATATATATAAACTTGCTTTTAGAGTCGTGGTGAACAACGTGACCTGACGGTGCAGGCTGCGCCGGCTCCTCTCCTGTGTTTTTTTTCTGGTACAGCCATGTCTTTCTGTGGAACTGATTGCAGGTGCCACTTCTCGCAGGTAGTTTTCTGTGCCCACCCCTGCTCCCAGGGCAGCACTGCTTCTAAACCCACCTCCCCCTACTGCTGTGGCATCAAGTCGGACTCACAAAAAGGCGATCTAGAGTTTTCCAGATTGGAAGTCTCTATGGAAGCAGCTAGCCTCACCTTTTTCCTGAGAAGAGACTGGTGCATCCAAACCCATGCCCACTCACAGTGCCACAGGGATCCTGGACGGACTCTGTCAGAGCATTTCCCGCCCAGCCTATGAGCTCGTCTGTCTCACACTTTGAACTTTGAGTGGAAGACAAGAATTGAATTCTTTGGTTTGTATTTCCTTTAGCCCAAGCATTGGCACGAATGAATAACCATTAAGTACGAAATCAATAAATAAGCAGGTGCTGTGTATATATCCAAGACTTTTGTAGATTCTTCTAATTCTCTTTGAACAACATGCAAATAGTCATCAACAAATGACTTCATGTTAAGACGTGAACATGAGTTATTATGAGTTGGATAAATGCCTCATTCTATTATGATAGACTCTCTCACACTTTTGAGCATCTCCTCTGTCCACTTGAATGGGCACGGTGGACCGGAACAGTTCACAGAGCGCTGGACCTCCTCGTGCACTGGGATGCTATTGCTCTCCCACAGACGTCACAGAGACTTGCAGGGCTTATGGATATTGTCATTTTTTTCTGAGTGTGACCAGCGATATAAAACAAAACAAAACTAGTGACAACTTGTCTTGCCCTTTGATAAAACACCGACTGACAATGTTGTGCCTGTCTTTTTCTTGCTCACAGCACCCTCTACTCCAGAGTATCCCCCACCTTCCAGAAGCATGCTAAGTGATTGCTTCTTTTGCTGCAAAACCGAGGAGGCAATAGGTATGCCTTCCTTCCACACCTCCTCACCATGGTCATTCAACCATTCACCAGTCCCTCTCTCCACCCCAAGTAAAGCATGGAACCCCTGCCCAGTGTGTTCTAGATGAAGCTCTTTAGTTTCTTGGCCAGTTAATTTGCTGCTTCTAAGTTCTCATAAAGAGCTGTGGAGCTGGGGTTGGGGAGTATAGCCCATTTATTCCTTTGTTGCCTCCAAACTCTAAAACCCGTGTGGGATATATAGGCTTGTTCATAGCTGAATCCTTGTACCCAGCAGGGGGTCTGGATCTATGAATGTTTCAATAAAGGATTTGCAGAGTGAACAAATTGCCTGCCATCTCATCTGGGATGGTCATCAGAGTAAGTGAGTTTATCAATAAACCATAAAACATGCAAACCCTTTCACGTTACTTTGTAATTTTATTTCAAGTCTTCCGAGCATTTTGCATGGCTTAGAGCTTCTTTGTGCGTGTAGACATGCCTAATGAGAAATTCCAGCTAGTGCCTCACCAAATGAAGACATTTATTGAAACCACCCCCTTGCCCCTCTGGCGCATACATCGTCCGGGGCCAGAGAGCTCCCATAACGGTATTTCAATATGTGTTGGCCAAGCTTCAGCCCTTTCATTAATGGATTTGCCAAGGGTGGACTTTTCCAAGTCACAAATAGATAGGACGATTTCATTTGAAAATCTCCCCAGTGGTCTGGAAATTCTGAGACCTCATTTGCCCTATATATTTGCATGAAGTATAATGCTGGTTTTAAATAGATGTGTGTCTTGGGAAGCAACACATGCAAACACACACACACACGCACACACACACACACACATACCTTTCCCTTCCAAGCACAATTGAGAGTTCATGCCCACTCTATTCTGAGACTGATTTAACCAATTTCAAATCGAAACCTACCAAAGAAGTATCATTTCCTCTTAAAATGGAGAGACGTGCATTTGTGCAGCCTTATCCCAGGCCTGGATAAAATGTCCCATGGCATCCGTTGATGCTGAACAAACTGCAGAGCCTTGAGTTATGAGTCCCTTGGTAAAAAAGACCACATCCTGTTTGCTTAAAATACAGTACTTTTATATGGAAAACTGTCTCTTGCTAAGGTTGGGTGTAATGAAGAGAGGTCATTTATACTTGCATACATAGATAGTGCAGGTATTTTTAAAATATAGGATTTCATGATTATGTGCAATTTACTTAAAATTAAAAAAATAAAACTTCGAAGGCTTTGTGATCTATACTTGAACTCTACTAGAAGAATTTAAGAGAATATTTCTGGGAGTTATTTTGCTCTTGATCTTTTCTTATGGGAGTGTTTGATGTATTATCATGCCGCCCCTTTTCCTTAGGAAGTAGGGTGGCAAACCGCACCAAATACTAGCACCAAATCTGCCCAGCAGGCCTCCGTGGAAACACAGTAGGTGTTGGCAGAAGGGATGAGTGCCGGAAACCTGGTGAATGTGCAGCATGGGCAAGTGCTTCTGGTGCTGAATTTTGCCTCAGGACATGCTGAGACAGACACTTGTGTAGACAACTGTTTCTAAATATGTCACTGTATCAGCAGGAAACAGAAGATCTCCCTACTTCTACTTTTCAATTCCGAAAATGGGACCCTCTGAGCAATTACGTGGTGAATTAGCGAGCGTCCTGAATAAACAGCGTGTGCCAAGCTGTTGCACTGGCTGATTTTAAACAGCAAAGAAACGCAGGAGGGAAATATCACAATCAGCACGGAGCAGACTTCTGCATGATTCACGCCATGCAAGGGAGGGAGTGATGATTCTGGGCATTCCTGCAATCGAGCACTTAGAACGTGTTTTCCATCCTCTAATTGGGTTAGATTCATTTCATTAGTGCAGGAAGAGATGTAGCCTACGTGTTTAATGAAAAGTTTTTATTCGGAATAGCTGCCAGGGGCTTTTCAGTGTGGCTGTTGTGAAGCTCTGCCCTGTGTTCTTCTAGCAAGGCAGTGCTTTCAGATGAGAAAAATACCTTGTCTTGCTGTAGTGCATTTTCACTACGCTCAGAAAAGAAAGCGCACATTTCTGGTGTTGGCTTTTTCAATGCAGAGACCTCTGTATGCTCTCCCTTCAAGCTACCTGTGTACACTGACAACAATGCCCATCTTCCAGAGCACACACTGGCACACACAGAGACACACTATTAAGCGCTGAGAACCAGCAGGCTCTCTTTCGGCGGACAGGGGTGAAAACGTGCTCCCTGAGCCTTTCAAAAAGCCTGGTCCTTGCAGGAGCCACAGGGCAGGTCCTCAGAGAGTGTCGTGAATCACGGTGTCCTTCATCAGCTTGGGACACTCAGCTTGTAGCTTTGGGATGTTCCACTTTCTTAAGGAAAAGGGAGTCTGAAAGACATTGAACTTGAATTCCTTTGGGCAATAGGGCTGGGACAGGGAGAGGTGGCAGGATAATTAGCTGAAATGATGTCGTTCTTGGATTGAGTCTGCACATTCAGTGCCTGACAAACTCCCAGAATCCACCAGCCAGTAATCCCCCACCCACCCCAAGAAACACCCCGAAAACTCTTTAATACAGTGTTTCTACATAACCGAATGAGTTATAATAATTGTCGAGCTTTGATTCTTTCAAACAGGCTGTAACATAGGCAACCACAGCAGATGACTTAGACACAAACTTAAAGGCACTAGAGCAGTAAAATTCTCCAGGTTCAGGAGGGAGTGGAAGAGGCCTGTTGGTATACTGGCCATGCATCGGGCTGCTAACCAGAGGGTCAGCAGTTTGAAATCACCAGCTGCTCTCAGGAGAAAGGGGAGGTTCCTAGTTTCTTCTGGAATTACAGTCTTGGAAGCCCGCAGGGCCGGTGTTAGCGTGTCCTGCAGGGTTGCTCTGAGCCAGAGTCAAACTGATGGCCATGGGGTTGGTGTTCTGTTGCTGGTACGGTGTAGTGGGGCCAATCTACATTAAGTGATATGTGCTATCTCATGAGACATTATTCTCTGACCATTCTCTACTCTCATTACTCTACCAATATCTAAAAGCTATAGTCATTATAAAGACAGAAAAATCCTTAGAATTGTTCCTCCCAGAGGATTGTTTTAAAATATATTTTCTTTGAAACATGGTTAGGAAATGACATTTTTGAATTATTACCTGAAAACAAACCAGTGAGAATACTAGCTAATTTTTACACTTCAGGAACAAAAAAAAAAAAGACTTGAGAATTTCTTCTTTAAGGCATGTTCCAGTTTAAAAGTGAACATTCAACTTTTAGGGCCAGGCTCCAAGAAAATATGCTTTGATATTTCTTTGAAGTTCAATTCAATATCTTTGTCTAAGGGGGAAAAAATCACATCTTGACTGAAGAAATCATATCGAAACACTAAAGTGCTTACTTGTGCTGCGGCTGTCAGTCATACTGGTCACACTCGGTGACTGTCCTCAATCCAGGCAGAAAACCCATTCTCAGTTAACATGGATCAATTGGAAAGAATATAAACCACTCCACTGCCCTTAAGACATACAGACATCAACGCTCCCGTAGGTTATTTGAGTGCTCAATAGAAACGGAGAGCAAGCCAGGAGGGATCCTGATATGCACGGAGGTTGGCTCACAATACCTTGCTGTACATTTTCTGCAGATTGTGTGCGAAATGGATAAATAAGGTTATATGAACGTCCTACCTTAAGGCTTGCTTAAGGAACATCATATTAATATACTATAAATGTATTAATGTTCTATAAGTTAAAACATTGTTCCTCTAAGACTCATCTTACTCTCATTGCATTAGTTTCCTGATGCTGTCAGGGTTACGGAGCGTTTAAATGACACGAGCCCACTGAATCACAAACAGTCCTGAGCCAATATCTGTCTGAAAAGCATCCTTTGTTTGATTTCTGTGATTACACAGCTAGAGGATAAAAAACAATAAATATGGGTCATTTGGTAAAGAATTTTCTTCAATGCCACAAAAATTAGATTTTTTGAGGGATACAAATCTCATCTATTTTTGATGAGAGTGAACCTAAGATGAAAAACTCCCAGCTAAGTGTTATGCGAGAACTAATTAAAAAGTATACGACTGTCCTTTTTGATACCTAGTGGGATCTTTGAAGGGTCACTGATATTTTATTTATGTTTTCATCAATGACCTTTAATAAGTAACTAAAGGCTTATTAATTAGATGTCAGATGACACCAAATCCATTCCAAGAATCATGAAAGAATACAAATATTTATGATAGAGAAGTTAAAAACACAGAGAGGAATAAACCAAATTAAGTTTGTTCTAGGTTTTGTGACTGAGGATAAGAGGTGAGGATTCTGGCTGCATTTGCTATGTAAGATAGCTCACTGGAGTTTTATAGTGCTGTTTCACCACTGATATTTAATTAGTTTATTCTGTGATGCGTATGCCCCAATAACCTTATGGTGCATCATGTGCTATATTCTACCGCTCCAGAGGTAAAGAATATAAGATACAAAGAAGTGAAATAAGACCCAACAGAGTCTGCCCAGGATGACTCTGGAGTTTGAAGGATTGTGGTCAGATTCTGTCCCAAATATGGTCCCCATGACTTGACTTCTCATGGAAATTTACTTGACTTCTGTTATGTAAGTGCCTTGTATGTTTTGCTACTTCCAGGTTAACATTTTTAGAGGAGTGACTAGCTCAATTCCTTTAGAAAACCCAAGGAGAAAGTTTGGGAGGGACATATTTCAAGACAAAATAAATTCTTATGTTTTATAACGTCTACACTCTGTGATTTCCACTCATTTATTCCCCAGAGCAGTTGCCGCCAAACCAAAGTAAATGCTCATAAAAACGAATTTAAAGAGGGTAGAACTCAGTGACCCTCTTTCCTAGTAAACACAGAATAGAAAGAATGTTGTCACCATTGTAGGTCTCTGTGTGCCACAGACGGCCTGCACTTCACACCGAACGTGAAGGTTGGCGGTTCCAACCCGCACAGCAGCTGTGTGGAACAAAGGGCCGCTGACTGGCTTTCTACAGCATCACTGCCCTAAGACCCGCAAGGAGCAGTGCTACTCTGTACCCACGGACTTGTCCAGAAAGTCGAAATCAACTTGGCAGCACTAGGTCTGGGTTCTCAAGTAGGCTGTGGCTTTATGGCAGGCGTCCTTGGCATCAGAATGAATTAGCTAACTGAAAGGTTGGTCGTTGAAACCTACCCACCAAGCCTCAGGAGGAACAGGAGGCCGTGGCTACCCAAAAGGTTGACCGTCTCCGAAGCCCTACGGAGCAGTTGCACTGTGCTCTCCAGGGCGTGCCATGAACTGGAACTGACTCTCCCACCGGGGATTGTAGTGCATGGTGGCTTTATGAGAAAGAGATGAAGATGGGGCTTTCCAATCGGAACACAATCACAGTGTCTGAAACTCATGGGGACAATTCTATTTTTTCTTCTAGAGTTGCTATGAGTAAAAACTGACTGGAAGGCCAGGTGCTTGGTTTCTTGTTATGGTTCAGTCTGCTGGATTTAAGTGAACCCCAACACCCCAAATAACCTTCCTGCTACCAGATACTTAACACTTACCAGCCTGGTCACACAGTTCCTGTGATTTTCCCCACTTAATCTGTAAACAAGAACAACAAACAGACTCACATGCACTTCTTAAAACTGTGACGTGGTGAGACTTTCAGCATTTGAAATGTTCATTTTTCAAGCTCTTCTAAGACTTAGTATACACAAGAGTCACTTTATATTTGAAATATTATTATATTTCAAACGATATTTGTGATCACGTGAGAGGGAAGAAAAACTGGAAAGCAAGCATATAGATTCAGAGGAAAAAACCCAATCCACAGGTTTTGTGGTTGTCTGCCACAGTGGAGCTGTTGAGTAACCGCTGGACTGCAAACCCAGATTCAAATCCACCCACCACTCCAAGAAGACAGATCAGGCTATTGCCCCTCTATGATTTATAGCCTCAAAATTGCTCTGTAGGTTCATGATGAATTGGAATCTACTAAATAGCAGTGGATGGAGTGAGACCTTTTGTTTTGTCACGTAAAAGCTTATTTCCACCTAAATTCAATGAATTCAATTTCCAGTCTATGAAATTTAAATATTGCAGAAATGTGCGCCATGGCTTTGTCATTCATTTCCCACCCTGGTGTATAATTATCATGAATTAAAATGCATTGTGCATCTATGCCATTGCCCCAGTTTATCCACGTGTTTTTGAAATGATGTAGATGACATGGTTGTTAATCTCAGAGAATTTCTAATTGGGGAAGGTGGAAATCCACGAGACACACAGGCAAGAGAGCACCCGTGGGGTCAAGTACGTGTATGTGGGACAGGTTCTATAATTATTTGCTTAAGCTTTATTCATCAGGTTGCCCTGGTTTAAACCATATGGAGATGTAATCATCGTGGTACAGGAGGAATATAAATTTTGTTGTCATGGTATTTAGAGCAGAATAACCTAACATGCGAAAAGCAGGAGGCTGGTAAAAACACAGCTATTAGAGTTTTGCTGGATGTGAAACAACCAGAAACTGGACTTAGAGTAATGAGAGGAATAATGTACCTGAGCCGCATTACAACGAAAAAATAAGCCACTGCTCCTGTCAGTTTTCTGAATAAGAGGTGGGTATGATCTGCCAATTTTGCTCCATTATGATTGTAATGAACCTCTGCTTCAAAGCTATTTCATTCTAATTCAGTCAGACTCCATGGACACAAGATCACACGGTTAATCGAATTCTATGACTTTCCTCCAGCAACGTTTGAAAGTGCTTGTACCCATTAATAGCAACAAGAAGCATTAGCTGCGAATAAAGCAAGAGTGCCCCCTCCCACTGATCTGTCCCTGGATTAATCAGATGGGGCAGGCGCAGTGACCCTATAGAAAATGTACAGGCTATGTAAACGCAATAGCACAATGATCCGACACAGGCACCAGTTCCCTAGGTAAATCCTGGAATGACACAGCCTGTGTCTTGCTGAGTGCTGGCTTGGTCATCAGTAAAAGAAAATCAGAAAGTTAACCTTGTCAGCTGTAATTGTGAAAAACACCGAGGTAGTTTAACTTGACACAAATGTAATGGTGGTCTTTAAACTTTTTTCTTTTAGCTATTTGAAACTTTTCCTCCTCCTAGTTCACAGACTAAAGATGCCTTGTTATAAATCTCACCGATATCATAAGCACATTTTAACTTTAAGCCGTGACAGTGGGAAGCCATCTGTCATAACTCTGAAGATGAAAACTCCCCAATAACTATTATTTGAATAGCTCTTCTTCGGCAGCAAAGACCCCAGCATCTTACCTAGAAATGGAATGACAGATATGTCTTACATGTGACTGAATGTAGCCAGTGAACTCACAAAATGTTTATTAGAGTTTGCATCGCAAATAACCCACCTGTTTTGCTTTTAAGAATTGGACTCCTGTAGCAGGTTGCTGGAGAAATATGTTGCACCTCTCATCTTAATAAATAATAGTTTATGACCTATCCTAAAGGCACTTGGTGGCACAGGTAGTTAAGCCCACTCTAGGAGTCCCAAAGTGTACAGTTCCAAGTCACTCGGAAGTGCTTTGGCACACAAGTGGAGATGCGCTTCTCTAAGGTCACAAGCTCTAAGGTCACAAGTTCCAACTCCCTGTGGCATTTGCTTCCACTCGACCCACACCTTGAGTCCACGTAGAATCAGGAGCCAGCACCAGACAAGGACCAGGGCACCATATTGGATGTTTCGTCCCGACGGGGCTTGGGGAGGGCTGAGGGGAAGGATGGTCACGGTGTGGCCAGCTTCATTCATGCTCTGAGCCTTCCTTTGATCCTGGGGCTGTTTTGAAAGATTCCACTGCCCCCTCCGAAATCAAACCGAGAGCTTGACCTCTACCTCCCGCAGTATAGCTATCACTTCCTACCACTTGGTGAATCGTCTCTATTTGGCATCTGAATAGTTTGAGCATAGAGACAGAACCTTCCCACATTTACAAACTGACAGCAGTGGTTCGCACGTGAAGGAAATACATATTTTTCTCGCGCCCCCCTCCTGCCCCCCAAGCCTGTGACCATCTTTGCTGTGACTTCATGTTGAAGACTCTTCTGCTTCTCCCACTGTCTTGTTCCCCCAATGGTAACTGCTGTGTTTGGAATATTGGCTATTCTAGTTGGCTGTTCTATAGGCCGTTGTCTCCCACTGATGGTTGTCTTAACTACCTTTATGGGAGTAAACGAAATCTCCTGAGTCAACAGCAGAGAGGCGGCCAGCTGGCAGCCCAGGGCTGGGAATTAGGTGTCAAACCTTCCCTGTTCTGAGTAGTCAGTCCTGCGATGGCAGGCTGATCACTAGAGCTTTGTAGACAGTATCTTCACAGAGATGGTGGACTTGACAAGGATGCACGCCTGTCTCTCTGGGACAGCTCTTCACACCCAGTCTGCTCTGCAGGATTCATCAGCACAGGGAGTGGAGAATGGGGCCGGACTGCAAGGTGGGTGAGAGATGGCCCCCGGGTATCCAGTCGGGTTCTCTCCAAAGCCAGAGAACAAACGAAGACGTGTTTGACTGGGTGCTTCCCAGCGCCCAGTCCTCATGCCGTTTGGTGTAGCAAGCACTCTGCCCACGTCTCCTGTGGTCCACCTTCAGAGCCCAGCTTTAAGAAAGAGAGGGAGCTAGGAGCTAGGGAGGAGCTAGGGAGAAAAAAAATGTGGCCATTAATTAACTAATGTCTATAAGCAAAGTAAAAAACATATATGTGTATGTATGCCATATTAAGCTTTTACATGAGGGAGCGAGGGAGAGAGAAAGAAGGGACACAGTTACACTAGCCCAGGGCATTTCTCTCCGAGGGAGTGAGCGCCTACCCTTGAGTGACTGCCATGGGTGACATGAATGTGTGCTCCGGCTGGCCCTTCAAGCTTCTTATCCTGTGAGCATCTTGACATGCTGAATACACTTCAAGGGTAGTTTTGATGGCACCTGAATTGTGCCTGAAGCACTCCCTTTGAGCCGATGTGATGCCACCAACGTTTCCAAATATATATCGAGGTGCCAAGTAAAGCAAAACCCACCAACAGAAGACACCACATCAAAATCAGTTTCTCATAAAATAATCTTCATGTGCCTGTGAAATCTGTGTTTGAAAAGCAGGGGATTAAAATTATAAGAAGCCAACGTAACAAAATTCTTTATGCTTTTAAAGTTAAGCTAAGCAACATTTGTTCTTCAGTGACACAAATCATTTTGATTTAATGATGAGTTTCATTATTAACTTTGATGCATTTGCATGGAATCTCTACCTATGTCCACATACATGCACACATACATGCATACTTGTGTGTTAGATGGCCACACTCTGGGGGATTCCATGTTGCTGGGAGGTTAGAATCTTTGCCATTGGTGTTTCCAATGTAAGTAGGGTCAGCCATGGTTGACTGGAGGTTTTAGTGATAGGTTTCAGACCAAGAAAGACTAGTGTTTCGTTGTGTTGTATATAGGGTTGTTATGAATCAGAATTTATGCGATAGTACCCCCCAAAAATGGGAAACTATATATGCGACTATATTTACTGTATCAAATGATCAGTTATTGCTTCTAAATGGCTCACTCTTCTGAAATTGTTCTTTAATAATTTAATTCCCCAAGGGCAAGTATCTGATTCAAGTATCATTGCAGATACCTTTTAAGAGAGAGTCTTATAATAGTTCTTTACAAAAACAATTTTGGAAGTAAAGCTAAACATTCCAGAAGGTCAATTGGCGGTGGGGTGTGTTAGAAGAGATTTCTTTAAAATGGGTTTCCGAGGTTCATCCCATGTTCTATAGAAGCCAGTCAATCACTTCACCAGAGAACCAGAGGCCACACAGATCAAGGGATTTTGTCTTGATGAGGCACATTCTGTATATCATAATTAACATCTGCACTGCTATTCTTGTCAACAAAGGGAAACGCTGAATATGTTAACGCTTGGGGATGCAGTGATCTTACTTAATAGTTCTGTTAAAACTATATGTTTGCTTTTAAAAAGGGAAACTCATAATGTATCAGCATTCACAATGAAGCTTAGTTTTCTGCTTGGTATGTGTGGTTGGAAGAATTTAAAAAGGGAGTATCGCAAGCCCATCGTTTTTGCATTGCCTTTCGACATAAAACATCTTGGGAGGCTCTGGATACTTAGCTTTGTCAGCAAACCTTGCAGTACACGTAAGCGTATTGACAAATGGAACTCAAATACCTCTTCGGGGTTCACTCGCTGTCTGCTTAAAAATTACTGGACCAGCTTCAGGGCCTTGCATACTTTTGGTTCAGGGAGGGTAGAATTACCACTAGTCATATAGCACAATTACTTCCTTGAAAATATGACTTCTCTATTAGTAAGACCTGAGGCTTGCAGCCACCAAAACATTTGCTGCTAAACAGAAGGAAGAAATGTGGCTTGTACTTTTTTCTGTAAGTTGGGCATGAATGAACCTGATGCTTGAAAAAAAAGATGTCAGAGCATGACACTTAGTCATAAACAGGAAACATGCCAAGCTTACCACAAATCAGTGTGTGTTCCAGTTCCTGATGTGTTGGAATAATTCCTAAATCATCTCTTGTCAAGGCAATTCTAACTCAGAGCAACCCTGCATTGATGCTCTGAGAGGGGAACACTTTATGGGAACAGAAAGTCTCATTTTTCTTGCACCAACTAGATGTTGGGTTTGAACCTTAGGCCTTACTGTTAGCAGCCCAATCCTAACCCACAGTGTGGCCAGAGCTCCCATGTACACATTGAGACAGGACATACATGTGACAAGAAGGAACCCTTGTGGCACTATGGGAAAATCTTTGGGCTGCTCACTTCAAGTCAGTGCTTCAACCACTAAGCCTTTCCATGGGAGAAAGATGTATGAGTCAGAATGTACTCCATGACGGTGTTTTTTGTTTGTTTGGTTTTTTGTTTTGCTTTTTATGGGGGGGAAGATGGTGTATGTGATAAGAATTCTCTCTGTAATACAGATAGTTAAGAGATTGTCTACTAAACAAAAGTTATGATTGGATTCCACCCAGTCTTCAGAAGAAGGGCTTGGTCATTCTTCTGGGGGGGGGGGGGAATCAGCTTTGTAATCCCTAAAGAATACAGTAATACTGTGACATACATGGGTTTACTATGAGTTTATTATTTTTGCTTTTGTTATTGCTTTAGTTTGACAACCTGAGTTTTGGCAACGGCTGTGTTTATGTACCCAAATATTATATTTGTTATTGAGATAATTAGAGAAAATGGAGTGATGCATTTTTTAGAAACTTCATTACTGTATCCTCAAAATGAAGTCTCATGGAAAATATTAAAAATAAATAAGCAGATAAATTGATAAATGAATGAATGAAAAACTAAATCTATCATGTCCTTCAAGAAAACTAAAAATTTATCCTGACACCAGTTTAATGTTAACCCCACCTTACCCCGTCAAGTAATAATTATAATGCAATGATAATTACACTATAAACCAAATGCTGTCAAATCCATTGGGATGTGCATCCATCCTCTAGAGAAGAATTTAACTTGCCCACTGCATTCCCCAAGGCTGTAATTTCAACCAGAGCAGACTGCCACATCTTCAATGTGTGAACTGTCTAGTGAGTTTGAGCTGCTGACTTTCCGTTCTTACCCAGGTAGCGTAATCATTGTGGCGCCAGGGCTTACACCCAACCACCAATTCTTCCTCAATATACAATAGATGGGCCTGTTCTTGTAATTTGGGCATTTGATTAGTATCACTCATAATTTAAGTTGAATAACTGGGGAGGGAGAGTCCCATCAAAGGCTTGGCATGGTTGCAGTGTAATGGTATAGTAGCTGAACACAACAGACTCCATGGCATTGTGTTAGGGGAGCTACAAAGATGAATTGCAAGGAGGGTAACAATTGTTCCCTCCAAAGTGAGAAATAAAAATGAAACTTACAGTAGCTAAGAAAGAGAAAAAAATACTTTTAAAAATAGTACCTCTCAACACAAGAGCACTTTGTTCTAAGAATTCGGCAGTCTGAGATGCTCACATTCCTGACACAATTGCTGATGACAATGGGTGCACAAGCAAATGTGGTGAAAAAAGCTGATGGTGCCCAGCTTCCAAAAGATATAGCATCTGAATTTTTAAAGACCCGAAGATAAACAAGAGCCATCCAGCTGAAAAATAACAAAACCCACATGGAAGAAGCACACCAGCCTGTCCCAACTCGATCGCTGAGGAAAAAGTGGGTGCATAAGCAAAAGTGGTGAAGAAAGCTGATGGTGCCTAGCTATCAAAAGATATAGCAAAAAAAATTTTTTAATTTAAAAGATATAGCATCTGGGGTCTCAAAGGCTTGAAGATAAACAGGTGGACATCTAGCTAAGAAACAACAAAACCCACATAGAAGAAGCCCACCAACCTACCCCGGCATGATTGCTGAAGACAATCATGCATAAGCAAATGTGGTGAAGAAATCTGATGGTGCCTGGCTCTCAAAAGATATAGAACCTGGGGTCCTATAGGCTGGAAGATAAACAAGGGGCCATCTTACTGAAAAACAACAAAGCCCACATGGAAGAAGCACACCATCCTGTGAGATCACAAGGTGTCAAAGCGTTCAGGTATCAGGCATCAAAGACCAAAAAAAAATCATAGCATTGTAAATGAGGGCAAGTGTGGAGTGGGGACCCATGGCCCATTTGTAGGAAATTGGACATCCCCTTGTAGAAGGGCCGCGGGGAAGAGACAAGCCAGTCAGGGTGCAGTGTAACAATGATGAAATATACAAATTTCCTCTAGTTCTTGAATGCTTCCTATTCCCAACTATCATGATCCCAATTCTTCCTTACAAGTCAGGCTGGATTGGAGGATGTAC
Organism: Tenrec ecaudatus; assembly: GCF_050624435.1. NCBI lineage: Eukaryota > Metazoa > Chordata > Mammalia > Afrosoricida > Tenrecidae > Tenrec > Tenrec ecaudatus. Next base: position 30,644,201 of record NC_134540.1, read on the forward strand.
ACTGGCACAGATAGGAACTGGAAACACAGGGAATCCAGGACAGAAGAACCCCTCAGGACCAGTGGTGAGAGTGGTGATACTGGGAGGGTGGAGGGAAGGTGAGGGAAAAAAGGGGAACAGATTACAAGGATCTACATATAACCTCCTCCCTGGGGGATGGACAGTGGAGAAAGTGGGTGAGGGGAGACGTCAGATGGTGTAAGATATGACAAAATAATAATAATTTATAAATTATCAAGGGTTCATTAGGGAAGGATGAGCGGGGAGTGAGGGGGGAAATGAGGAGCTGATACCAAGTGCTCAAGTAGAAAGCGAAAGTTTTGAGAAAAATGATGGCAACATATGTACAAATGTGCTGGACACAATTGATGTATGTATGAATTGTGTTAAGAGTTTTATGAGCCCCTAATAAAATGATTTTTTTAATCAAGTCTGATAAGAATTCAGAAAACAGAGACTGAGATTGATCATTCTGCCATGTAGTCATTAGGGAAGATGAATCATAAATAAACAAATAGTGGATGTATTCACAAAAGAGGCCAGGTTGTTCAGTGGTTAAACACTACTGGCCCCTGAAAGGTTGATGTTTCCAATGTTCCAGGCGCTCCGCAGGAGAGAGAGGTTGCCTTCTGCTTCCTTACAGATACGAGCCTTGGGAACCTGAGATGCAAGTGGTTTCTCTATAGGAACCATTTACATGAGATCAAGACAGGTCTGCATTTCACGTGATTGACTGACGTGAGCATCCCCGGGATTTAAAAGGCTCTGGGGCAGGCAGTGAACCCAACCAGGCAAGTTCAAACAGCGTTAGCTCCTACAGAAGCAGTGGTGACCATCAGCTGAAAATATAGTTTTCAGTACAAAAAATGTTGTGTATGTCATGTCGAACTTCATGCTGCTCTTTGACGGGAATAGCCTATCAAAAACCGGATCTTTCTATAAGGAAAATACTTTGCAACTGTCATCTCCAGTGAAAATTTAAAATTAATCGCAGCATCAAATGCCCCTCTCCATAAATAAGCACATTTAAAAAAAATCAAATGTTCCTTTTTGTCATCGTCAGAGCAATCTGATGGCTTGTTGACACCTGGGATCTGAGGAAAGCCTTCGGCACTTCCGGCGCCTTACTTTGGTGTCCTTCCACCTTATGTCCTGGAGCTGGAAATGCACTTTGTAACCGTTGGCGTTGATTTATCTCTTGCTTCGGTCGTCCAATCAGACACAATCATGTAACCATACCAGATATACGTGTTAACCTTGTCGATGGCGCTTGTAACTCAGCACCTGAGAAGAGAATACATGTTGGTGAGTGGCATGGAAGCAGTTCTTTTGACTTCGTGAAAGCCACCGTGGGAGGGAAAGAACCGTGAGCCCGCTGCACGACTCAGGGACCACGCTCAAGACACGCGTGGGGATCTGAAATCAACGATTGAACCCTGTAGCACTCTTTCATCTCCTCTCATCAGCGAAAGCGTTTAGTTGATAGAAGACCCACGGGAAGTGGGCTCTGTAGGGCTGTGTTTTCAGAAATCGACCACTAAGCTCTTCTTTGTAAGTGCCTGTGGGTCGGTCCACTGAAACCTCTGATGTTTGGGCTCTTGGCCACATATGTTCGCCACGTGCACCATCCAGAGACATCAAAAATAAGGCCAGTTGAACATCATCAGCCTGTAACTAATGACAATTTCAGGTAATACATTTCAATTAGCTAAATCATGTTATTGTTAACATTCAGCCCCAATATAGATAGATGGATAGTCAGAAAGATAGACAAATGTATCTATACATATATGTATATGTATATATTTTCTGTAATATATCTCCACTTACTGTATCAGTTCTGATATGGTCATGAAGTATGCTGTTTACTGGAATTCTATTTACATTCTATTCTGACAGAAAGAACATTTAGTGTATTTGAGCCAGAGTTTTTTTTAATAGACTTAGTGATCAGTTTTGAAGTAAAGCCGTAGCAATAATTCTAGATGACAACTTAACTTTATACATCTTGCCCAAGGTTCACAGATCTCAGACCCTTGGACTGTCATCTAGATTATGAAGTAAAGGTTCACTGTGTGGTTTATTTCTATTAGAGAGAAACAAACTGACATCTTAAGCAGTTTTGATAAGATTTGGCAAGCTCCAACTGTCTTGGGCTTTTATTGATGTGGTATACTGAGGCACACACACCAGCTAAAAACCTCAAAGAGTGATCAAGCACTTTATAATACGTTACTATAAAATAAAAAGATGCAATCATCGTGACTTCTAGCTTGCTAATAATTTTCAATTGAACATTGAAAATCATAAAGCAATTACCTAATGATGATCCATCTATACAAAAAAATTATTTGGTGAATATAGTAAGTGCAAATCTACATAGATGTTCTAAGAGTCCCATGTAATCCTTCCTATTTTTAACAATAAGCTTATCTCTCAAAGACTTATGTTGATGATGTAATTTATCTGGAATTCCAAGGTGTTCGCCTAGATAAGCGTTGCGTTTCAGATTGGACTAGGTAATCCTATCTATTACCCAGAGAGGGCAATATGACTCTGCCCACTACTCTATTTGTACGGGCCATTTTCAATAACAGGAGTAATGTCATTTTCAAAAGTTCCCTTGGGAGATTCTTTCAAAATATAATATTTTACTTCTCCTGCTTTTTAGAGTATTTTTTCCTTATATAAAACCAAATCTTAGAAATGAAGTCCACTGAGAAAAGTATAGTTAATCTAAATCAAATTATTAACTTTTCTTAAATGATCTCTCCCCACAAAATATTTGAAGAATGATCCTGTCCCTTATAATATTAAGCCAATGTGCATATAGAGAGAGTCCATGCCATTCTCTAAACAACTTAGATTTCCTGAAGATCGCCCTACTTAACTGAGCTAGTGGTAACAGAGTTAAAACCTGCACAGTGATCTGCATCTCATTAGAGCTTCTTCCCCCAAATAATTGCCCATAATTACTTTCCTATCTTAAGGCGCTAAAGCATTGTTTATTATGTATCCTGTGATTCTGGACTTCTGAAGACATCTAAAGAGCTCTGTTGGTTAAAGGAATTATGAACTGTCTGGCATGATTAAGTAGTTCAGTGGGATAGAGGAAGCAACCTAATTATTTTTCACTTTGGGGCATTCCCAATTGCCTCAATTCCACAATAATGTAGCAAGCAAGTGATTTTAATGCACTGAGTTTGCACTTATTAATACAGTTTAGACATCCCAAATATCAGCTTTGTGAAATTTTATGTCCTGACTTCTTTCCAGTGTTTCTTAAGTAGGGTAAGATGTATCTAATTATTAATTTCTTTTCTGAATGTAAATCATTTGCTGAATGGTGTTCTACATGCAATCTTTATGTGAGCTTATGGATTTGAGGACTTCACCATGGATTTGGGGCTCAGAATGAATTCATCTATTTCAGTTTTAAATATATCTAATAACGAACTACAGTATGCCAGAGCATAGTAACAGATGTGGAAGATGTAGTTATCAGAACAAAGTGTCTGGCTTTGCTATGTTTACATTCTTGTACAAATGAGAAGTGACCAATTAATATATTGTGACAGATAATTATGACCTAACTCAGGAAAACTGAAGTTGAGTAAAGAGTAGGTAAGCAGAAATCAGAACCTTTTGTCACTGAGTCAACTGCAGCATATCATAGCCTCCTAGAACAGAAGAGAGTTGCCCTGTCACATTCCCAAGGCTGCACCATTTACAGAAGCAGGTGGCCATGTTTTCTCCTGTGGACAGGCTGGTGATTTTGAACCACCAGCATTTCAGTTAGCAGTGACTGTGCCATCGGGGCTTCCAGGAGTCCTAGATGTTTTCGTTGTCATTCGGTATAGTCTAGTCGGTTTCAACTCAAAATAAGTCTGTGCACAACAGAAAGGAATACCGTGCCATCTGCACAATTGTTCTTATGCTTGAACCCATTGGAGAAACCACTGTCAATCCACCTGGTCAAAGACCTCTCTCCTCTTCACTGCTCCTCCACTTTACCGAGCAGGATGTCCTTGCCCAGGGACTGGTCTCTCCTGACAACCTGTCCAAAGTATTTGAGACCACGTCTCAACACTCTTGCTTCTAAGGAGCATTCTGGCTGTACTTCTTATAAACAGATGTGTTTGTTCTTTGGCCATCCATGGTACTTTCAATATTCTTGACCAGCGCCATAATTCAAATGCATTGATTCTTCTTTGATCTTCTTTTTTCAATGTACAACTTTCACACATACATGATGCTAATGACTAGGCAGGGAATTATCATTGTTACTATTGTTAACATTTGCATTTTAAGGTGGTCAAAACAAAAAAATAAACTCACTGCCATCGAGTTGATTCTGACTGATAGTGACCTGGCAGAACAGATTAGAACTGCCCCTGTGAGTTTTCAAGACAAACTCTTTAAGGGAGTAGAAAGCCTCATCTTTGGAAGGTGCTTTTGAACTGCTGACCTTCCAGTTAGAAGCCTAAAGAATAATCTCTATACCAAGAGGGCTCCTTATTAAGATGGTCAGGAAATGCCTAAATGTAGAAATGACTTTTTTCTGTTTAATTTTTAAGTAAACCGTTTTATTGACATATATTTCACACATCATACAATTCAGTAGTGTAATCATACAAATGAGGTGTGCAGTCATCTCTACAATCCCTTTCAGCGCATGTAGTTCCCTCTTGTACTCCTGTTATCAGCTGCCCACCTCTACCCCCCCTTCCTCACCAGCAACCTGCCAGTGCAGATGCTGTCTCTACAGCTCTCCCCGTGCTGAGTTCCTTACACAGAAAGTCCTTTAGGCAACACACAAGGGAAGTGAGGACGAAAGTTGCTTTGAAGCCAGTGAGGAAGTTCTTGGCACAAATAAAAACAAACTCAAAGCTGTAAGTGTGAAGCCCAGCAAGTCAATCAGTGAGCAGAGTGAGTAAGAGGAGAGAGATGGGAAATGAGATCAGAGAGTTGGGCAGGACTCAGATCATGTAGGGCTCTGTGAACTTGGACAAGAATGGCTCTCACTACAGTGAGGACGGGAGACAGGAAATGGAGGTACTTGGCTTTACATGTTTACGGACTGAGCTAGAATGAATAGTGCCACACACCCAAATATGTCTATGCCCTGGTCCCTGAAGGCCTGTAAATATATTACCGAATGCGGCGATAATGATCTTGGGCATGTGATTAAGTTCAGGGTGTTAGAAGCAAGAAGCAGGAATCAGAGGAAAAGATGATGTAATCATGAAAGCAGGAATTGGAATGATGTGATTTCTTCCCTCCGGATGAACGAACCATAAGCCAAGGAACACATGTGACTTCTAGAAAGGCTAAAAGGAAAGGACATCATTAGGGACTGTGTTTGACGGGAAGGACATGCTAGATGACGTTGACAGAGGGGGTGACATCAAAATGACTTTCTATGAACATTGCTATTCACTGTTATTGTAATGCTATATTCATTTTTAATAAAATGTAGTTATTTATATCAACAAAAGTATTTCTCATAAGCCTAGTTTATATATATGAAAATACAGACAAGGTTGAAACTTGCTGGCTTAACTTTCAAAGCTACCATGTGTCACACAGAGCTGACATTATTGCATGATTACGGTGGTGCATAGAACAATGGGTGGGGTTTTGTATACACAGGATACCACCACCTGCTATTGCTTCCATGGCCTCCAGGGTTTTCATCAACCCTAATTTTGTCAAATTGTCTTGTCTTTTAATGACAATATTATAAGTATTTGTTAATCTATATCAATAACGTTCTGACAGAATGGTATTGAAATTAGTGGGGAAAAAGAATTCTGCTTAATTACTAGTAATGTAGTGGCCAATGTTAGGAGCCCCTGGTAGCATCACAGCCATGAATTCAGCTGCAATGCACAAGGTCAGCCCTTCAAAACCACCAACCACTCTGAAAGAGAGAGATGGGACTTTCTGCTCCTATACAGATATACCGTCTCCCTGTAACTCAGGAAATCATTGCTCCTGTTACTGTTGCTGGTAGGATTTGAACTTCTGATACCAGTCCTTGTCGACACACAGGCTGGTGTGCTTCTTCCATGTAGGCTTTATTGCTTCCCTGCTAGATAGCCATTTGTTTAATTTTAAGCCTTTAAGACCCCAGATGCTCTACCTTTTAATAGCTGGGCACCATCAGCTTTCTTCACCACATTTGCTTATGTACCTATTTGTCTTCAGTGATCCTGTCAGAAAGGTGGGTATCATACAGCGTCACATCATTAGAACAAACCTCTTTTGTACTAAGGTAAAATTTAAGTAGAGGCCCAAAGTCCATCTGCTTCCTGTTTGTATGTAAGTGTGTGTGTGTGTGTGTGTGTAGAAAAGTATGCCTATATTTATATATTTACATATATACATATCTATATTTATAGCTATAAATAATTTTTACTTTCCTCTTTTTCTTTCCTTCTGCTCAACTATCAGGTTTACCCATCATTCACTTCTCAGTAATTCCTCTCGCATACATTTCAATTGATCGAATATGACCAGGAATGCTATACCCTCCTCATTGTCCATTTTGGAACCCTTGCTATTCCCTTGTCCCTGTTATGATTGGATCACAGCTCACCTCACATCCCCACCTGACCCCCAACTATCCCTCCCTTTGCTGTCTCCATGGGGTTCCTTATCCTTCCTGTCTTATATAGATAGATACCAAAGCGGGTGACGGTGAGAGGGGTGTGGGGGGAGGTGGGGAGATCATACATATAGTCCCAAGCCAAACTGCTATCCTGATCCAGAGTAGATGAGCATCTCTCTGTTAAATAGTGGGCAGACCCTGTTATAGTCCACCAGTCCAATCCCCCTTTTTACAGGGTTCCGTACTCTTTTAGTCCTCAGCATTTGTGAACAAGAGGAATGCCCCCCACAAAGTCCCCATGGCTCTTCCTGCAGCTAGGGATGGAGTGGTCTAGTGCCCTCCCCCCACCCTGTTACAGCTTTAGACGTTCAGTGTGGCCTTTCAGTCAGAAGTCTACAGTCTGGATTCCTCAGGGACTTCACAGCTTTGCTCCCATTGCTGATCTGTTGCACTCCCCTCTTGGTTTGGCCCCAGATGAGTGGGTCAGACTGGCAGCTCTCTCCAAACTCTACTTTGGGAAAAGGGAGTGGGGAGCAGATAGCTATGATACCTGTATAACTCCACTCAAAGGGAACAAATAACAGCAGTGCAGGTGAATGGATACATTGGAAGGTATAAGATATGGCAAATAATAATAAATAATATATAATATCAGTAGGATAGAGGAATAGGGTAGGGGAGGGAAGGGATAAAGGGGAGTTGATATCAAAAGAGTTCAGAAAGAAAAAAGGTTTTGAAACTGCTGGTAGTAGCATTTTTTTAATTATGCTTGATCTAACTGAATAATGGATTTTTATAATATCTAAAAGAGCTTCCAATAAAATTATTTTTTAAACAGTTCATTCATTTTAAAAAGAGAGAGATACAGTATCTCACAGGGGCAGTTTCACCCTGTCCTATAGTCTCTAATTCAGTAGTGAGGGGTTTTTTTTGTTTCATAAAGTTATAAATCAATGTAGAAAGATTTCTACCAATTTTTTGTTAACATCCATGTAACTTAAGAAATATTATATTTATGTAGTTTACAATTACTTTTAACAGCTACTCTATTGTTTAAAATGTTTGGAGAGGAGGTTCCTGGGGAACAAGTGACACTGTGACTTACCACCGTGGCGGTCACCAGCCCCAGTGCAGTCGCTGGGAAAGGGAGTCAATTCTCCTCTGAGCCTCCAGAAAGACTCAGCCCGCTTCACACCTCCTGAAATGGAAGAGAAAACCTGCACAGTCACTGCAGCAACAGCAAATTAATACAAGGTTATTGTCTTCAGAACCTGAGGAAGAGACTGCACAAAGTAAAAGAGACAGAGAGATTTATATATAGTTTCTCAATATGTCTTTATCTCCTTCCAGTGTGATGGAGAGCGCTGCTGGCTAAAGGACTCTTGGGTTGCTGTTGCCTCTTTCCAACTGCGGAGCACACAGCGCCAGCGTCTTTCCCACATGGTCTCTACGGAGAGTTTGGGCCTTATTCTTACGTGTTTACCTTTACATGTGACTGCCTCTTTCTCTCAGCTGCTCTCATAATTCTCGCCTTTTCTTTGAAATTCAATAATTGGGCTGCTCCATGTCTTCCTGTGCCTTGGATCTCTGTAAATGCCCCTTCTGCCACCAACTGGAGAACACTATTTACCAAAGCTCGCACCCCAATGATATAATCATTCTTTTGATTAACTACATGTCAACTGATTATTCATCTTGCTTACCTTTGTAAAATCCCATTGTCATATGAGGTGACATAAGCATGAGGGCGATACACATATTGGGGCATATTGTCGGTTTCAATTGTGAAGAGAAAGGTTGACAAACGTATCAGGGATAATTCATGTGTTGTTTTGTTTTCAATTGGATTGAGCAACCGAGTGACATGTAGACCCTGTGAGGGGCTTTTGTCAATTGCATCAATCAGTTTGACGTTTGGTGCTGGTTCCTGAGAGCTGAGAGGGTATACATGCTGACAGACTGTGACGGTCCACATGAGGTCACTTGGTGAAACAACGTAAAGAGTAATGATACATGGGAAGTCTGATCAAGGTCTTAGAAGTCCGAGGCTTAGTGATCATTCCCAGATAGTAAGGACAGACATTTGCTCTTGGCCGGGTCTGTGTGTCTATTGAGGACAGCTCTGAGACTTTGTCTGGACCTTACTTTAGGTGTTCACATCTTTATGGCAGAGTGATTCATGATATTGCTTTATCAGGAGTTGTGCACCATGCCAGTGGATTGTCAGAGCTAAGAAACAGAGAAAGGGCTGTTACTCATCGACCAATCCCTGGAGGGCTGCAGCAGCAGCAGCAGCAGTGGTTCGGGGCCCAGCAGGGAAGGAAAGCTGAGATTGCTACAAGCTGCAGTCGACGTGTGGAGTGGGATTTATTATCCACTGCATAGTTGGTGTCAAAGAGGGATAATCTTGGTTTTTCTCCGCTAGTTTTGTACAATTGCCACTGTGGGTAGGATGAGATTTGCTTCCTTGGCCCTGATTTTTTTGGGCATATATAAGAATAACAAGTAAAAGGAGCATAGAAGGTTTGGAGGAAAGAGAAGCAAAAATTATGTATCTTAGAAATATGAATTAAACATGTCCATGTTTCTGATGAATAGGTGACCAAATACACTGCTATGACCATCAGAAAAAAGTCAATGTCATGTAAATGTAATTTGAGAAGTCAACAGCATCCAGAGGATATGCCAGGCCATACAAATGTGAGTTAAAATAGGAGAAGTATATATCAGCGAGATGAAACAGAAAACAGAAATACGCTGCTTTGCAGTTATACTGCTGTGGGGTTGATTCTGACTTGCAATGATATTAGTTAGAGTAGAACTTCTCTGTAGGGTTTCCAGGGCTATACATTTTAATGAGAGCAGACATCTCATCTTTCTCTAATGGAGTCCCTGAAGATTAGAGAGTAGACATTGGATTACTAGAAATTCATATATTTAGGGGGCTGCAAGAGGTTGCCACACTAGCAAAGCAGGCTAGAGCAGAGGGGATGGAGGGAGTGGGGGGGTGGGGTGGGTGGGACAGGAGACTATGTCAGCACCAGGAAGCTTGTGAGAAATGAACATTTCTTGGCTCCACCAAATTTACAGAATTAAAATTATTGGGTGGGACTAAGCATGTTGAGCTAACAGATCCTCCAGGTAAGAAAAAAACACTTGAGTGCTTTTTTTTCTCATTTCCATGGATTCTCTCCCCAGGAGTGGGTCCCTCTTCACAGCATGTCTACGTGACCTGAGACAAGGACCTTGAAATGAAGCATATCCAGCCCAAAGACTACAGTGAGAGGCTTCCGTTGTAGGTGACCCAGGGAAAATTGAATGGAGGCAAATTAAAAAATAAATAAATCGCCTGACCAGATTCTCCATTCTAATTCCATAGATGTGGAATATTGCGATTATTAGACAGCAAGTAAACGCAAGCTAATTTGCAACACTGAGTTTGGGCCCCAGGTAGAGACCAATCACTTTAAGGGGATGGAAGAGGAGGATCTGAGCTGCTCTTTGTTTTTACCTTGGATTTCAGCAGCAAATTAATCTCTAAAGATATATTTGATTGTTTAGTGCATTATGTCTGCTGATTGAAATTTGTCTCACATTAAATGAAATTTACCAAGGTTTTCTGAGAAACTGCAAATTTCAGGAAGTGGTGAAGAATGCAGGATATAGCGATGTCTGAGGGAGTTTGAAAGATCACAGGCCTCGATGATAATTAACAGAACAGGTGAACCAAACAAGGAGAGGCATGTGATCGACAACAACGTAGATAGAGCTTTGCACACACACCAAGCAATGTGGTCAACATCTGAAAATGAAGTTACAGAATCAATGAAGAGATGTCTTATCAGACTGCTGTCATTCAAATAAATGCAATGTCAAGTGCAATATCAAATACTAATGAGTAATATGTAAAGTTATTGGAGGTAATGTTCTTTTCAGCAAGTGGTGTTAGCAGATGGGAATTTGTGCTCTGCAGAGGAATGCCGAGACTTTAGAAGGAAGTGGTTTCCATTCTTTGTGAGCTTCAAAGTCTGTCCAAATAACAGTCTCCTCTCAGGCAGAGAATCTGCTGCTTGGGCTGGCCGTGTTACTGTATTTGGACCGTCTCCATCTGCAAATGTTGACTTGTCATCTGTGACCGAGGAGTGCAATCTGTATGAGGAATGTGTAAAACATTCCATCCTTGTTTGCTCGTTACCAAAGGTTTTGTCAAACCCTGCCGGTGTGAGGTTTCTTGTTTTTCTCAAGGTGAAGGTGACTGTGTAGGCATTCACAAGGCTGCACTTATCTGAGCTGTAAGCGAAAGGCTTCAATTTTAACTTACACTCCTAAGTAGAAGTAGTTGTCTCACCATGTCATTTTACTTATTGTTGTCATCCAGTTGATCCCAACTCATAAGGACCCTGTGTACCACAGAGCCAAACACTGCCTGGTCCTGCACCATCTTCACAATTGTTGTGTGTGCACCCAATATAGCAGCCATTCTGTCCTTCTGTCTCAGGAGGATATTCTTCTCTGTCGCTGCCCTTCAACTTTGACGAGCAGCATGTCCCTTTCCTGATAACACGTCCAAAGAAGATGAAATGAAGCCTCACCATTCTCATTTCTAAGGAACATTCTGCCTGTACGTCTTGTGTTTGTTCTTCCAGCCTTTCAAAACACTTTCAACATTGTTCTCCACCACAATAATTCAAATGTTTCATTTATCCTTAAGTCTTACTTAATCACTGCCAAGCTTTCACATACAATAAGGCAAGTCAACACACTGTGGCTTAGCGGGGGCGCCTTAGCCTTCAAAGTGACCTCTTTGCTCCGTAACACTTAAGAGTCCTTGTGCAGCAGATTCGCCAATGCACTCTTTTCTTTGCTCTCTCGGCTTCGGCTTCCAGGAGTGTTTATTGTGGAACCAAGTAAAATTGAAACCTTGACAACTTCAATCCTTTTTTGTTTACCACGATGATGTCTACTGGTTCAGCTGTGAATTCAGCAAAATCAGAATTTAATACTGTGCATGAAAGTATGATACAAATTCATTAAAAAAAGGGCCGATAACGGCAAGACAATCAGTTGTGTATTTCATGAAAAAGAGAAGATGTTCTATAAGAAACCTTAAAGCCCCACAAAGAAAGAAAAAAAGCTTAATTAGGTGAGTTGAGGGTGATACAAAATGTTTAAAAAGAACATCATTTTAAAAATCAGTGGTGGTAAGTGTGCTTAGTTTTATTTTACTCGACAGTAAAATAATGCTAGAAAAAATATAAGAAAGATCAGAACTTTGTATACTCTGAAAACTGTCTAGAAAATATAAGGATCAAGGTTTAGCTTTTTTCTTTATGTAAATAAAAATGTCCAGCTTTTGAATTCCAGTGTTTCCTAAAGTGAATGATCTTGCCCCGGGGCAGCAGCTGAAGGCTCCAGGAGGGCTGCAAAACCCATGCCTGGTCTCGATCCCGGACTACAGGCTATTGTACAAGAGTTTTTAATTGCCAGAGTGAGGTTTTATTTTGGGTTTTGCTTGTTTTTTTTTCTTTCTCTGAACAGGCTGTGGGAAGCCAAATAAATTTGCAAACCTATCAATTAAATTCAGGTTTCAAATACTCAGATTGATGATTAATTAGTCAACAGGACAACGGCTATTTGTTCATTTCCATTCCCAAACCTACAGTCAAGGTGCAGATTCTGATACATTGTGACCCTGTAGGACAGACTGGAACCACCCCAGACCATTTCCAATGTCTTTCTCCCACGAAGCTGTTGGTGAGTCACGTATTTCTGTTAACAGTCAAGTATTTTAAGTACTTGAACACCAGGTTTCCTTGGGCGCTAAGCCACAAACCAATCTCCCAGCAAAGGACTCCATGCGGGCTCAGAGGGACCTGTTATTTACAACCAAGAATGCAACCTAATACATGAGTAGAAAGGCCCATCTTTCTCCCTCGGAGCTGCAGGTGGCTTCAAATTGCTGACCATGCGGATCACAGCCCAACTCCTAACCTCTACACTGCCAGGGCTCACAAATACGGCAGGTTAAACAATGAAGTACTATTTCTGCTTCAAGGCAAAATAAAATTAGATCAAGAACCACTCAAGTATTCCCACCACAGAAGTCTAGCTGGGGATCCATTAGATTGGATTGCTTTCCGTGTTAAAAGTCAGTCATTCACACAGCCCTCTCACAGCTGTGAACCCCTAAACTGTCAGACGTGTACTTTGTTGGGTTAGGCAAGACATTGAGTGGAGGGAAGATAGGGAAGGGAAATCATGGAGACCTGAAATAAGCAATAACGGAGACCGTTTTCAAGGAGCGTTTCCTTATGTGCTTTTGTTCATGTTTTCAAAACATTTAAATGCAGAGACATTTGGCTTGTAAAGCTTGATGGCCATTGTGCTTTTATACATTCAGAGATCAACACTGAGGAGCCAACTCATAGATTGCAGGTTGTGAAAGGGAACCAAACATTTGTGGGGGGGTTTTAATCAATAACTGTTTTAGTGTTAAAATATCATTTTTATGGGTGATTCTATCTATTATTTATAAAAACGAAACTAATTTCTATAATGGTGAGATCATAGATTCCAAACCCATTTTAAATGATGTAGCATAAGTAAGACATCAATTGCCAATTTTTGAAAAAAATTAGAAGACCAGGCGATAGAAAAAACACACATAAGCATCTATGTGCAAACGTTTATTATGAATATAGCAAAACAATATCTGAAACATGCTAGATGGTCAATAAATATTTGCTGATGCAATAAATGAACAAAAATAAGTATTGTTATTCATAACTTAAGGCAAGCATTATGATACAATGAAAATTAATTCTATGCAATGGATAAAGACACTGTTTTAGTTCATGTCATTTTGCAAACAAGCAATTCCTGAAAATATTAATTGCTGGCTCCCTGCTCCTGCCCCACCTCCCACCCCCGCCCCTAAGGCCTCCAGGAACTATTGGTCTTGTCATCCCTGTCTCAGTAAGATTGCCTATCCAGACTGTCCTGTAAAGATAAACACCAACAAAGGATAAAGTAAATCAGCATACAGATAGTCACAGGACGAAGAGGGATCCTGACAGAGCGGATAGCTCTGTTAAACAGAGAGAAGGATTTGATATAAACCTTCAGTCAGCCCCCCTACCTTCCAGAGCTGCACATGCCAGTCTTGCTGACCTAGCAACCCAGACCCCCTCTGAGTCTTCAGCATTCCTGAATGTCCCATTGCTATTCCTGCAGTCAGGGATGGAGCAGTCCAGTGCTTCCCACCCCCCAAGTCAGTTACACTTTTAGACATTCAGTGTGTCCCATGTGAGTAATCCCCAGCCAGGCCAGATAGGGTGCCAAGTGCTGCCCCACAGGTCAAAGTCTATGATCAGGATACTTCAGGGACTTCATGGCTTCGCTCCCATCACTGGTCTGTTGTGCTTCCCTCTTGATTTGCCCCATGTGGGTGGGTCAGACCGGCTGCTCTCCCGGAACTGTATCTTCAGGGCTGTCCTAGGCAGAGGGCTTCTTGTCTTGAGCAGAGGCCAGCCCTGCAGTCGTCTCTGGGAACAAGTTGCTCTGAGCGTATCCAACAATTTTTAAGCAAGCTATCATTCAATTTCTAAGTATTAGAGAGGTTTTTTTAAAAACCTTGAAAATCCCCATTATCTTTACATTTCGTTTTTCCATAGTTTAAAGCCCTCTTGTAATTGGGCCCCCCTTGGCTCTTCTTGAAATAGATTTCTAATTTTATAGCATTGTGATCAGATATTATTCATCATGTGTATCAATGTTTTAGATTTGTTGTGAGTTGGAAAAGAACCGATGACTGCCGTGTGGAGGCGAGCTCTGCTTATGTCTAGGAGATCAGATTGGTTGAGCGTGGCATTTGTATTTTCTGTATGTTTTTTAAATTGCCTTCTGTATTTGTTTTTTGTATTTTCTGTACGTTTTTTAAGTTGCTCGTCTTTAAGTTGCCTTTTGTCTTTCAGTGAAAGTGGCATGGTGAGGTCCTCTACTCTTACTGTGGAACTATCAATTTCTCTTGTCAATACTGTTTGTGGTATATATTTTGTAGCCTTGCCATTGTTTATAACCTCTTTGTAGATTAATCTTTTAATCATTATATACGTAATATTCTCCTTGGAGCTTTAGATAAGCAGTTCTAGTAACACAATGGGTTTAACATGGTTTACCAACTACAAAGCCAGTGGTTCAAACCCCATGGTCCTCTGTAAGAACAAGATGTGACTGTCTTCCCTTTCAAAGATTTGTAGTCATGGGAACCATATAGATCCATTCTGCTCTGTCTTTGAGGGTTGACATAAATTGGAATGGACTCAATGGTGTGGCTTTAGCTATCTTTCAACGTGAACTTTGCCTTAAAGCCTATTTCAAAGAAGATTAATATTGCTATTTCTGATCTTTTGGGATTATTTTTATTGAAAAAATGTTTTCATACACTGGACTTTAGTTTATTTATGTCTTTGTGTCTAACACATATGCAGCTAGGATGGTGATGAGGCATGCTTTTGTATCCATTCTGCCACCTCTCTTTACTTGAGAATATTTCAGCCATTTACATTCAATGTGATTATTGATAGATAATTACTATTTCTATCGGGTTGGGCTTTGCGTGTGTGTAGTGTTGATGATTTCTTTGTTCTGTGTAATTTCTGTGCTGTTGTTTTCATTTGTGTACTTCCTTTCTGATTCTTTCGTTGTTATTGACTTTATGTTGAGTGGGTCTTTCCAGTTTTGCTCTTTTTTGTCTTCCTAAGTATATGAAGCCTTTTATTTCTTGATATCATTTTAACGTTTCTCCGCATGAAACTCCTATAACTGCACTATTTATTGACCCATTTTGTTTTGACATTATCATTATTTACAGATTGACATTTCTGGTTTATAGTTTTCAGTCTTCCTCCTGAAAGTTTTTGTCAGATGTTGGTTTTCCTGTCTAAAGGTCTTCCTTTAATATTTGTTTTAGTGCTGCTCTGGTCTTATAAATTCCATTAATTCCCATTTTTTCTGATAATATTTTAATTTTATCATCATATTTGAGAGATGATTTTTCTGGATATATTCTTGGTTGGCAATTTTTATGTCTGTTTTGTATATGCAATGCTATTGCCTCCCCTCATGCCAGCATATTATCTCTCAAGTAACTGGGATGTAGTATGACTGGTTCAGTTTCACAGGCAATATTTTTTGTTTCTTGAGCTTCTGTCAAAATTCCTCTTCTAGTTTAGGTTGTGACAAGTGTGATTGTCTTCATGACTGTCTTTTGGGTTCTATTATATTTGGGGTTTGTTGACCTTGAATGAATATATTTTTCATCTTTCATACTAGAGAAGTTTGCTCCCAGCTAATCTTCGATAATTCTGTTTTTTGTTTTGTTTTGTTTTATTTCCCCTCTTCTGTTCTGGAATTCCAATCATAGAGGAATTTTTACTCTTAATATTATCCCACACAGGTCTTAGACTTTCTTCATTTTTTCTCATTCTTTATTTTTCTGATTTTTTCCTTCAAATAGACTGGTGACAAGTGATTTATCCACTATTTCAAAATTATCTCTTCATTTGTTCACTCCTCCCTCTCAGTCTTTCTATGTGTTTTGTATTTGTTGAGGATCAATTGTTAATTTTTAAAAATTTCTATGATTTTTTGTATGATTTCTAATTGGCTTTTTACTTTGCCATTTTGTCCCAGTACTCTTTACCTGAATTCTTCGTCTGCTTCATAATAGTTTTCATAATCCTTTTTCTGCATCTGCCTTGGTTTTGTCTATAGTTTCTACAATTTATCTCTGGAAGAACTTTTATACTAATAATTTGCTTTTCTAAGCAAGTAGTTCCATTACCATTTCTTCTTCCAGATTATTTTCTGATTCTTTATCTTGGCCATTTGCTATATCCACCTTGTCCTGCTTTTTATGGGCTTTGATATGGTTGTAATCTCTGAGACATTACCATGTTAATGTTTTTATCAGTTGTGTGCCTATTTCTCTGTCCTCATATTTTGTGTGGCTTAGTTTTGATCGACATGAGTACATTAGTGTATGTTCTCTTCTGCTTGCTAGCCTGGTTGTAGTGGCGCTCTCAACAACTGGCTTTGGGTCAATATCTAGGTGTGGGAGCTCATGTCTGCATTCATCGGCTTTGCTGCGCAGTTGAGGAAGTCACTTCATTGTTGGTGCTATGGTTGTCTAGCTGGCCTGCCACCTGGACTTGGGTGCAGGAAATAGCCTCAATGATAATGATTGATAGGTCAGGTGTTATATAATCATATTGCTAGTTTCCAGGTGGTTGAGAGGGTGCCTGTGGCTGTCTGTCAATACACTGTTAGTACAGACACTGTAAGTGATGGTGCTAGGTGAAGCTGTGGGGGGGTGGTTAGACTAGTCTCTGTTTACAGTGTGTGTGTGGGGGGGGTTGTGTTGAGCATAGCCAAAGGAGAACCAGCAGCTCACAGATGTCTCTAGGAAGGAATTCTCCATCAGTGAAAGCACAGCACAAGGGAATATGTACCACCGACCTCAGGCTTCCAGTGTTGGTAGTTGGGTGGAATATAGGAGGTGCCGCTGTTCTGCATTCCCTAAGTGGGTAGCTAGGTGAAGGAACAGACAACAATTGTTCTGTAGGCCCCTGGTACCTGGTGGCCAGGTAGGTTGGACACCACTGATCCACAGGTCCCTGGCACAAATAGTTCAACAAAGAAGTGGGCATTAATGATGTGTGGGCCTCCGGCAGAGGGCAGTGGGTTCCACTAGACTTTGGCTACATGCAGCACGGGGATGGAAGAGGGATTTGGTGGTACTGAGGGTATGTGGGCTTCAGGCCTGGGGTCTGAAGCGAGGCATGGCGGATGAGTTGAGTGCCCTTAACTTTCACAGGACAGAACACATGCCTGCCCGACTCTGGATGTGAGTGTTGAGTTGTACCTACCTGGATGCACCAAGTGCTGAGGTGAGGGCTTCTCTGGGGAGTGCTGCCTGCTTTATTTCAGGGTGGCTGTGCAGTGTAGCTTCAGCTGGCATGGCACTGACAATATGTAATTTCCATGTCTGCTGTGTTTCTACAGTCTCTCCTCCCACTTGGCACTCAGTCTGACTCTTTAGCATTGTCTTTGGTGCTCGGGGTTCCAAGTGTGTGGACTATATATCTAGTTAACTTGTTTTCTTTAGTCTTTCTGTAAGTGTGACATCTTGCTTGAGGCATCTGATTACGGCGCCACCTTGGGCTGCCTTTTTAAGAATGTTTTTTACCTCTTTAACGGCATGAACAAATTCAGTTTGTGGTTTTAAGAAGTAAAACATAAAAAGCAGATTGGGAACTAGGCAATGATTAGCATCACTAAAATTATAAACACTTAAAGGACAAAAGCTGTCCAAGAGTGCCAGTGAAATGATTGTGATCCATTTAATAATTATTATTTACCAAAGAATTAAGACACAATCCTTACCAACTTATGGCACTGACTTCATGGACTAAAATGTGAAAATATTGTCATTTCCTAAAGCAAGCTAACTTTCTCCCAATCTTAATATAAGGGAAACTAGTCAGAATAATACATGTTGATTCAAAGTAAAAGTGAAATAATCTCTGTAAATAGCTTCTTCCAAAATAAACACTTTCAATATATAAAGTCTTCAAAAATTCATGGAACAGTTCCATGATTATTAAATTCCAATTTTCCATGAACTTTTGCAGTTCCATCCTAGTTTTCTACAATGCATCCCAATGTATACGTTATATCAGTACATACACTGTCTATATGCTTTATTTCAGAATCTATAAAATTTCTATAAATTATATCCGTACTTTAAAAAATCTTCCCAATCTATTTAAAAGAATGAATCATGGCAAACACAATTCTCAAAGAGCAATGATTCATTTTAGAAAAGTTAGTTTCTAAGTTATTGTCCTTAACTACCATTCCGCTCTGGTTCATGGGGGAAAGAACTGCCTTCTGTTCCCGCTTCCTCTTCAGAGTCAAGTGCTCTTCTGCTTGATGTCCCAGTCACTGAGCATTTCAAATGCTTTAAACATCAGGGGTTGGGGGCAGGGGGTGGGGTAGCTTCCTTCCAGCCAGGATATGGCACACTCTCCTGTTGTGATTCATAGACTTTTCATTGACATACTTCTAAAAGTCCATCCCCAGCGGTTTCTCCCTACTCTACCTTTCTCCCTCAGCTAGGAATTCTGCTAAAATGGGGCAACCATGGATGGCTATGCTGGGATTTGAAAGAACGAGAGGTGTACTGTGGAGCAGGAACCTCGAATGTGTAGTATAGTTAGGCATTGGGCTACTAACTGCAAGGTCAGCAGTTTGAAACCACCAGTCTTCCTCGGGAGAAAGAGAAGGCTTTCTGCTCTCGTAAAGAGTCAGTTTCCAAACCCATAGGGGAAGAGCTGCTCTCAGTCAGCATGAGCCCAAGAGGAGTGAACTGGGCTGAGTTCTCTTGTAGTTCGCAGCATTGCGGCACCATGTCAGCCATCACAGTAGGAAAAGCAGCAAATGCGTAGTGACACAAAGTCTGTCAAGAAAAAACTATGTCTGATATGATCAATGGGGTTCGTAAGAAAATAGATAATCAAGAAATGATGTAGCATAACAAAGTTCATCAGTTACTTTGAAATGCGATAAATCAGTATACCAGTTGCTTTCAGCTGATTCTGATCCACAGCAACTCGGTGTCTGAGTAGAACCATGAGCCATAGGGTTTTCAGTGGTTAGTTTTAAAGAACCAAAGAGCCAAACCTTTCTCTCTTTCGAGCTATTAGCCTTATATTTAGATGCCGAACATATTAGCCTTTTGTGCCATCCAAGGACTCTTGTAAAGACAAGAGTTTCCCTAAACCGGCATCGGTTTCCTTGTCTTTTCTAATGACATCATTTGCTTTTCCATCAATCCACTGCTGCTCTGGCTCTTGTTACCCAGAATAGAAAGTCCATAAGGAGAGTGGTGTCAGCTGTCTTGTTCACAGTGACAACATATAACACGTACTTAGTAAGTATCTGTGAAAAGAAAAATATCTGTCTGGAAGAAAAAATAAGACGTGTATATTGTATTTATTAAATTTCATCACTTGGTATTGAAAAGTTAAGTTATACAGGTATGCATGGATGTACTTACAAAAACATCATTCTCAATCTTAGGTAACATTTCTTAGGCTAGTAAGATGGTAATGCACAATGGATAAGAATAAGAATCTTCTAAGAGTAACCTTGCATATTCTACTTTGAGAGCTAGAGAAAACAACGATTCTAAGGGCATTTCTAAAATAGCTGATAAACAATTTGTTTATCTCTCAGAAATATTAGAAAATCAAAAGACATGTTTAGATAACAATCAATGTAATTCTTTGATCACCACTGGGGTCTGTATAAGAATCAGGTGACAGGTAAGTCATGTTGTGTTCCACATGTGAGAGAAAACAAAAATAAGAATTTGCACTCATTAATATATTATTGTTTTCAAACAAACAAACAGACTAAGACTGCCACAGTTTATAACTGCACGTACTCGTTCGCAGAACAAAACAGAAAAGCCATCGTGACACAGTTGGGAGGCTTTGGGCAGCTAACCACAGGTCAGCAGTGTAAATGCCCCAGCCATTCATTCCACAGGAGACAGATGAAGCTTTCTAATCCTGTAGAGATGGGTAGTCTCAGCAACACACAGAGGAGTTCCAACCAGCCTCACAGGGTCCATGCTAGTCAAAGGCTGATAGAGAAGCTTCAGTGAGTTATCTTAAGACCTTACGTAGTCATCAGAAGTAGGTGAAAGAAAGTTTTAAGTAATGAGTAATATATAATCAAGATAAACCTGATTATTTTAAGGAAATAGGAAGACAGGGAGTGGGTGTTTAAATAAATTTTAAAATAATATTGTGTATTATCTCTTTTAGATTAAGAAAAAAATGACAAATTTGAGTTTTTATGAAACAGGGAAATTTAACCACAGTGTTTTCACAAAATATTTTTCCATTCTGATGTTGTATCTGTAACTTCTTGTATTGAGTATATGCTATCACTGTTGCCTATAATAGGAGACACTTTTTCACATGCAAGAAATAATTAGTTTATGGAATTTAGCACCTTAGGGCATTATTAAGGCAACTAGATGTTAATGTAAAAAGTTTAACATTATTAGCAAAACCTAGTACTGCTATTTAGGTGTTAGCAAAAGACCTACATTTGAATTATTTATTTATTTTCATTGTTAGCTGTGCCAACTTACAGACCTGTTTTCTTCTACATCTTTATTCTGATGATGCTTTGCTTTTGAAAATACTTTATGCCCCAGGCATTCTTGTCTATCCACTTAACCTCATTCATTAAATCAATTCTTAATTTCCAAGCTATCACATCACTTGACTGCTTAATCAAGGAGGACAAAACCAATAAAAACTTATTTTTCTTAACTATTGGATGTTTTCTTTGGTAAAGGACTGATATTCTCTATTCATCAGAAAAAAAAATGTTAAAATATATGTTCTAGATTTTCTGCTGGCATAAAACTATTGGAAAAATACAAGTCTTTTTTTCCCTCCTGAGTGTTAGACTCTATGTGATCCAATTTGGGACTTGGCTTAAGTTTTCTACACAAAGAGGTGTAGAAAATAGGTCAGACTTGTAAGAAGGCTATCTGTGGATGCAAATGACTTCCTTGTTGATATGAGTCTTTGTTGCTTGCAGCGAACCAACTGTTGCTGCAGTAGTGCATCTACTATACTCAAACTTGCCTTTAATGTGATCATTTAATTTTTAAATGTTACAAATTATTTCCCCGTGATTTTATATAAGAAAAAATAACAAGTGTTTGAATGAGAAAAGAAAGGAGGGGAAAGCAGTATTTTAAATCATGATTAGAATATTTTTGATGATTGTGTATCCAATTATCTGTTCACAATTTCCATGTTAAAATTCATCAGAAGGTTATTTAATGTGCACAAAGTAGTATTTCACATTCTAGGATGGGTAGCATTTTCATTCATTTGTGTTCTAGCTTTCTCAGTTTCTCCTGAAATCAGCTTTGGCTAAGAATCCTTTAAAAAAAACATAAAAATGTATATGTCATACAGAGTATTATTTAGACATGATATGGTCCAGGTATACATATGTGCATTAGGTTGTCTACCTATCTATCTTTCTACCTACCTATTTATCTATTTTTGTTACAGGTAAAACTCTTACCTTCTCAACCAGGAATTTGAATCCTTTGGCTTGCATCTTAAAAGGACAGGGAATAGTATCTTTGAATTGTTTGATTTAGTATGTTTTAAGGAGATGATTTCAAATGGAAGGTCTAATCATTTTCTCTCCCCCACCCCCCTTCTTTATCTCTTTTCCTGTACAGATGGGCCTCTAGGCCCCCGAGGATTGGCTGAGGCTACGGAGATGTGCACTCAAGAGTGCTTGGTTTTGGGTCACTCTGATAATTGCTGGATGCCTCCTGGATTGGGTCCCTATCAACACCCTAAATCTCCTCTCTCAACCTTTGCACCCCAGAAAGAATGGGTCAAGAAGGACAAGCTCGTGAATGGGCACACTCTGACTAGGGCCTGGAAAGAAGACAGCAACAGGAACCAGTTTAATGACCGTAAGCAGTATGGCTCTAATGAGGGCCATTTCAACAATGGCGGCCACGTGGCAGACATTCCCCTGGCCAACCTGAAGTCCTATAAGCAAGCCGGAGGTGCAATTGAGAGTCCTAAAGAGCACCAACTCTAAGAAAGGGCTATAAAGGCCTACTGACTTTCCTCTCAATAGACATGCTAATACCTGTGTGTCAGAGCTGTATGTATCCAATAGATCTCTACCACTATGCCCCTTAGAGCAGGGATATGCATAACTTTGTTTTAGCACCATGGAGAATATAATGATTCGCAACATAAGGGAGAAAATAGTTCTAATAGCCCATGTGGTCTTGTTTACTAGAATTGATTAAACTCTCGAGCTATCTCTCCATTGTGCAAAGTTCCTTTTAGTTATTTTAAAATTGCATTCTGTTTTTGACCCTGGACTGCTGCTATGAACAATAGAATATGCATTTGGAGAGTAAGAAAGTTCCGTGGATTAGAGTGACTGACAAACATATCCAGTGAGAAACGTGTGCTCTTTTTTGTCATTGATTTGTGCTCAGATCACTATACTTGACATTATACTTCAAACAAAACTTAAACAGATAAGCATTAAACCTACTGTGCTGTTAACAACCTTAGGGACACTTGTAAGTCAATCAGTGTTACAGTATTTGTAAATAGAAGCAAGTTATTATTAACAACTTTTGTGTATTTATAACGTTCACCTAAGATGTTGTAACATAACTCTGTGTCTTATGGTTCCTTTTTTAATATTTAATTTTTTTCTTTCTGTCTTTACTCTTACTGTTCCTTTGAGTGATGGTGTTTCTACATTAGTCGTCTGTCCGACACACATTGTTCAGGATCTTAAACTCTTGTGTTTATAAAAGGTTCTGGATCTGGCTTCTTGTACACTATCTTATAATACTGGAATCCTATAAAAAACCAAACAAACAGAAATATCATAAAGAAACTGAAACATTTCAGCGCAAAAAGAAAATGAACTTCTGCAAAAGCTTGACACTCAGAACCTTGTCTTGACATTCTTTTTTTCAAAAGTAGAAAAAAGCAAAATCACTTGATATCATTAAGTGAGGATGTAATGGGAATATGTAATCCTTCAGAAAGTGATATAATATCCTGTGCTTGTCACTCATGCAAAACTAATATATCAAAATTAGCATATATTGAAGAAACAATCACTATTCAAAAATAGCTTAAATTTGGGCAATTGTGTGTCTACAACTTTGCTGAAATGACAGCGTTTGTGTTGATGCTCATAGACAATAATGTTGTTGTAACACGAGTGTTATTAGGCCATAGCCACAAAATATTTAATGTGTTGTGCCTTCATGATGTAACAGAACATTGTCCAGGTAGGCTAGTTGGGGGAATAATGGGATCAATCTCTAATTATTGCTGTTTAACTGTTTGTTATCATAGTTGGTCAATGCCTGGCAGGTACCAGCATCTCGTCACTTAGGTCCAAACAGAGTGACGACTAATGTTAATAAGATCTCAGTTGCACGTGCAAACAAATCCAAATCTGAACATTCTTAGGAGGTTTTTGTTAAGGCATGACAGATGATTTAAACAAATAAATAGCATGCAACAAAAATGTCTTTATTGAAAGAAGTGAAAGTTATCTTTATGCCATGGTTCAACATCAGTTTAAACGTAAAAAATTAATAAAAATAATAAAAAAAGGTTTGCTAATCTGATAGTTAATTTGTTCTTACCAAAAATAAAATTCCTTTGTAAATAGCAGTTCACTTTTTCCACAGTATATTGGACAATAATGGGTAGGGGTGCATTGCTTATTGCAGTACATTTTTGTCGGTTTGTGAGGGGTGTTTGATGACTTTGACAGAATAAATATCTAAACAATTATCCTGTTACTGCTTTGCCAGTTCTACGTTATTTACAGTTATTCAGCTCTTGCAATAAATGTTCTGAATTCCTGATTGTAGTGTGTTAATTCTTGTTCAACATACAAAGTGAGTATTTCTACTCTATAGGTTGGATGATTGTATATTGATAACAATGAATTTTTAACTAGCAATCGACAAAGACTTGTTCAGATTAAATGACTACATTCTCAAAATATACTTCCAAGCTAGAGTTAATTTCTCCACTGGTCTATGCAATTTTAGTCTAGGTAAACCAATAGACAAACTAGGTTTACTTCCTAATTCAAGAGTCATACATGTTTCACCAAAGTGAAATTCTAAGTAAGAACCTAAGAAAATAGTATCAGCCAGGAAAGCCACCTTGTCATTTGTTTATTTTTAAGTGATATTTCATAAAACAGATTCTCACTTTAACTATTATCCTATGCCAGAAAGACTTGTGAGATAAAGATATTGAAGAAAAGGTCAAAACTTTATATTTCTTTCAGGTTAGGATGACAGACTCAAAATGTTGTCACGAAAAAGACATACTTGACCATGTGCTTCACTCCTCTGCTCCTCATCAGGCAACTGAACCAGTGCTCACTCATGAATTTTAGGTGCAGGTAATCAAGCCTGATTCTTCTTCAAGGGGTGTTTGAATGTTTGGTAAATAGACTCTGGGGTTAGAGGTGTGCTGTTGATTTAAACAGTGGCTACATGAGATACCAAAGACTTTCATTCTTGAACAAGCCCAGTTACAGTCAAATTATTTGCCATCAAGTTCATTCCAACCAGCGCTGGCACCATATGCATCAGGGTACAATTGTGCTTCATGGAATCTCCAATGGCTGCCATTGTGGAAGTTAATCGCTCTTTTCTAGAGCACATCTGGGCGAACTCAAACCTCCAACCTTCCAATTGATAGCGAAGCACAGTAAGCATTTGCTCTACACAGGAACCTCTTGCATAAGCCAGAACTTGCCCGTTTAGTTTCAAGTCCACTCTTTTGTCCCCAGAGAAGAGGCAGTTAACTTCGCAAGGACACAAATAATTAATAAATCCTGGACTGAGTGACTAAATTAGTAATCCATATTCATCTTGTAGCTGTGCTCTATCTAATTGAGTCCAACTCATAGCAATCCTATTTGTCAGAGTCGAAATGCCCTGCAGTTTCCTAGATTCGGAATCAGTGTATTCTAAGGTAGGCAATGCTGCTGTCTAGGGGTTGCTGGAACAATCCAGAGGACTGCACCTGAAGATACCTATACTTGAATCTGCATTATGGGTTCTAGTACAAAAGATGTTAATTTCCAGGGGCATACTGAGTAATTTTTTTTCTTAAAATGGGATAGGAGGCCAAAAAAGCTTGGGAACCTACACTCTACAGCAGTATGAGAGCAGCTTGCCAGGTCTTATTGGGCAGAGGCAGCGGACGTCTTACCCTCTGTCCGGGGGGATCCATGTTTCATTGTGAAGCCATTGTATATTAAGAGTCATCATTTCCCTGAAAACAAATGCAGGTGAATTACTCAGGAAAGCATATTTACATGAAACCTATAAAAACAAGGACTTTTAGAATATGGTTGTCAAATATCAATACAAACTGCTAACAGATTTTCTGCTGCAGGTACAGAAGCAAGCTTTATAAAACTAAATCAGACCTAGTTGAGTGAGCAAGGTACATATACCCTTATACAAAGCATGCATTCAAACAGTGTCCTTTAATTAATTAACAATCGAGGAGTCATTCTGTTGCACCAATGGGGTTAAGCTAATCTACAGCAGAGTGCTGCTTTCTTTTCTCCCACTGCCCATTATAAAGCTAGACATGCAGCTGAGGCCCAGAAGCTGTTTCTGTATTTATTAAACTGTCTTGGATCAAAGCCAGGAATAGTTAATTATTATTAGTGAGGAGCTTTGGCAGCAAGGGATGAAAGGGATGCCCTGTCGGTCTCAATTCTAATGTAGATGCCAGAGTGGTGCTTTGGAAGAGGGCAAACCAAACTCTGAAAAGGAGGAGTGGTGTTGGGAGGCCCAGAACACTTCATTGTTCTCTTTTGTTTTAAATGGAGCTGATCTGCCTTCCCTAAAGGAAATAACTCTATTGGTTTCTGGGAGGGAGAATGCTGTAAAAGTCTCTCTGAGTCTTTAAAGTCTCAGGGATCACATAATGAATTCTCTGTACACTCTTCTTCCCAACTACAAATGCAAGCCTAGATTTTCGTAGAAGTCAACTCATCTTTCCATTTTTGATCTATATGAATGAATATGTACTTGCACATACATATTTCTTTGTACTAAAATATCTTTTCAAGCTGCAGACTATTAAAACTTGATGAGTTTAATGATAGTCTATGTATGTTCTGTTCACTCCAACTACATATTAATTGGTAATTCAAAAATATATCTTTTGAATTAAGATCTATATTTTATAGACCTGTGAAATACACATTAAGATCTATGTTTTATATTAATTCCCAACTCACTGCCATCAAGTTGATTCTGACTCAGAGCAACCCTATAGGACAGAGTAGAATTGCTCCTGTGAGTTTCTGATGCTGTAGAGACTTTCACTTTTCTCCCATGTAGTAGCTAGTGGATTTGAATTGGTGACTTTGTGGTTAGCAGTCCAACATGTAAACCACTATGCCAAATATTTTATATATTTTATCTAGTAAATATTACATATGTACAGTGTATATATATAAAATACAGCACAAATGTATACACATATACATAATCAAACTTTGTGGATTTTTTATACATCTTGTTGTTTTTGCTATTATTATGTGTTGTCAAGTGAGTTCTGAGTCTTAGCAATCTTATGCACAACGCAGCAAACACTACACTGCCCTCATAATAGTTGTCATGTTTAAACCCATTCATATAATATGAACCACATTCAAATGAGTACTGTGTTTTTTATCATCATGAAAGACCACATTGTCTGCCAAATGTACAGTAAATAGCTCCTTTTAAAAATTAGTCTTTCATTAATTTTTTTGATGACCTCTTTTTATTAGATTAGGTGTTACATAACTGTGTTAGGCTGGTTTTCTATAGAAACAAAACCAGAACACTCAGACATGTTTTATAAGAAAGCACATTTTGTCGAGAAGGAATTTTATATCAAGAATGCAGCCCAGCTTACTCCAATTCAAGTCCATGGGTCAGATGATAGCTGGCAGCGCTCAGACTCCTGAAACTGCTGGCAGACGAAGCTGGGAGGGAGATCACCGGCCTGTGGGTGCAGAGCCATGTGGAGCCAAGGTCAACAGGAATGTGGCAGGATGCCACAGCTACCAAGGTTTGCAAGCTGTGTGCCACCAAGCCAGGAGCCCGGTTTGTAATACAGGCAAACAGGGAGCCAAAGGAGCACGAGAGAACACAAAGTTCTTCGGAGCATCTCTTAAGAAAAGACCATGCCCCCAGAGAGACAGCATTCATTAATAGGTTTAACAGCACCCTAACCTTTACATGGGTGCAAGTTGACATAACATGTAACCATCCGGATAGGTATTTTTGAATTTATTCAATGTCTGAAACTGTGAGTTACACATCTTTGAATATATGTTCAATTGTATGGATTTTCAAATCATATATCAGGTCTATTTTAATACAGATCTAATTTTTCACAGAACTTTGTCAAAATGTTTATTCTAACAAGAGTTCCTCTTGCTAATCTCAAAACTAATCATTTGTTTTTATATTGTTGATATAATCCCAAATAACTATTTCCAACAGCAATATTCAAAATATTTACAATGGAGTTTTAAATAGCTAACATCACCAACAATACAATATTAGGTTATTCCAAGTAAATTTATTCTTGTTTTTTGTAGTTAGCTATATTGTTTCAACTGATTTTTCATATCAACATTTATAGTTAAAATTATTTTGCATGTGAAGTGCTTTCATTTCGTTGCATGCAATTATGGAAACAAGCGTGATCGCATTAAATCCATACTTCATTTTTAAAAGTATTGCTACAAAAGCATATACACATGCAATAAACAAACATTTCCAAATGAGAAGGTATATGCAGGTCTACTTATCTAGGTCTATATGTTACCATAGGTGGTATTTCCACATCTCTTGGCCTTTTTGGAACAATTAGATTTCTTTGGGGCCGAAATACACATGAGACATCCCAGAGGGATTTAATCAGGTTGTTTTAAATGTTCCTTGGCTTTGGGGTGGGGCAGGGTCAGAAAGGATGGAGTCGGGGGGTGGGGTGGATGAGGTAAGATTATCCAATATGATGTGACAAGACAGTCCCTGCTACCCTTGTTGGACCAGCAGCTGCCTGTCCTGATAGAAGACATGCAGTGATACAACGTTCCTGCCCTCTCTTAACCATGAGGGGTTTTGTTTTCATTTTCTTAAAATCTCTCCGTAATAAGCCTTGCGATCACCATGTGACCTTGAGAAAACCTGTCAAGTTTTCCTCTTTAGACTCCTCTCCCAAAAGTCACCATCATTTCTGAGCGGATGCCTCTGCCTGGACTTTAACTGGTCCGGCGAGTCCCCATTGGAGACTACTGTTTTTATGGGACCTTCCTTTTAAAGGCACTCGAATGGCACTCAAGTTCATTACTGAGTCCAGGCTGCTTACCAATCACCGTCCATGAATGATTGACTTGTTGAAATTAAATCGTTAAGTGATTGCTGTTTACAACAGCAATAGAAGTTAACAGTAAGGCGAGACTTTCAACAATATCCGTTGGCAGTGGTGGAACCAGACCTCGCAGATTAAAATATGTTTTAATAACACAAGAGGGCATTGAAGTAGTTAAGTAGACCGTAGCCAGACAGCCGCCAGATCTATGCCTTTGGTAGAAGTATATGTGTCTTCTCATACCATATATTTCCATTCTGAAGTCCACGGGTGACAGGTCATTTGAAGTAGAGCCAGGTCACTTAATAAGGGTTTCCACATGGTTTCTGATGTGGCCCCTGAAGGATACTGTGGGTCTCGAAAGCACAGGGTCTAAGGTCTCATCAGTCGTAGTAGAACCTGGGTCCCTGGGGGCTGAAGAGAAACTAGGTCAAACGTGCCTAACGAGGAGCATGGCTATCTTTATAAGCAATGCTGTCATTTCAATACACAGAAGTGGAACTAACAATGCAACTTTGTGACACTAAAACCTGATGAATACATCCGGGCAATTGGTTTCTCCCTCCTATGCAAACACTGTTTTGTTCCCAGCATCTTGGCGACAACAAGGGCTCTTCCATTCCTCTAAGCTGCCCTTGCCTGCTCTGTCTTCTTTGTGTTGTCGTTACGTGGCATTGACCCAGTTCCAACTCAAAGTGAACCGATGGACAACAGGACAGACCACTTCTCTGCACCATAGTCACAATCGTTTGAGGCCATCTTGCATCTAATACATCAATTCATCTCATTGGGGATCTTCCGTGCTTTGCTTCCTTCCCACTTACCTAGCACAGTGCCCTTTCACAGGGCAACTGGCCTCCCCTCTGGTAACGTGTCCAACGGAATGAAATGAAGCTTTGCCATCCTCCCTTCTAAGAAGCGCTCTGGCTGCACTGCTTGCCAGACAGATTCATTTGTTATTTTGGCAATCCGTGGTACTTGCAGGATTTTTGGCCGCTACCGTAATGCAAATGTACTAACTCTTCAGCCTTCCCCGTTCAATGCCAGAGTTGACGCGATGGTGGTGAGAGTTTATGAGCGATTGAAAATACCGTGGCTTGCGTTAGGTGCACCTTACACCACAAAATGACATCCATGCTGTTCAGCACTTTAGAAGAGGTCTCCAGATTTCCTCAGCCCCTCGTGTTGTAATTTAAGCTCTTGACTGCTGCTTCCAGGAGCTTTGATTGTGGAGCCAAGCAAGATGCAATCCTTGACAACTTCAACTTTGTCTCTGACTCTCAGGATGCATCCTATCGGTCCAGTTTCAAGGGTGTTTGTGTGTTCTTTAGAGTAAGTTGTAACTGATATCGATGTCTCAAGTCATTGCTCTTCCTCAGGAGGTGCTTTAAGCCTTCCTCACTGTCATCTAGCCAGGTTGTGACATCTACAAGTTGCAGGTTGTCGGTAATCCTGATGCCACATTTTTCTTCATAGAGTCAGAATCCTTGAGTTACTTAGGCCAACACACATTTTGGTGCCTCAAAGGGTAGACTTGATTCTGAATATATTTGACCTGTGAATTCCGAAAAATGACCATCGATTTTCCACGATAAGTTCTAGTTTTGAGAAACAGAACACATGACATATACTTCGCTTTATTCTGCTCACCCATTAAAAAAAGGGATACTTTAATGTTAGCTAACCTGAGATAGAGGAAATTTATGCTGCTTTATTTGAAGCAGTTATTGTTAGGTCAAGTTATACTTCACAACGTGTCCTTTGAACCAAAGAAAGATTTGAACAGTGCAAATTCCATGAACTTGGTATTTTCCCCAAGTTCCACTTCTCCTTTATTAAGAACTGAATATCAAGAAGTTCCACTTTATCATCTTAAAAAGGGGACCTGGAATAAGAGACACTATACAATAAATAACAACAATGGCATGCTTGGTCATGTGTGTCTACCGGTAAACCCAAGGTCAGCCACGTGAGCCCACGAGACTCTGCAAGAGAGGGGTGAGGCTTCTGCTTCCAGGAAGGTTTATATCCCTGAATACCCACAGAAGTTCCACTCTGTCTTAGAGGATTTCTGTGAGATGTAATCAAAGGGCTGGTGGTGAATTTGTCCCAGTAAATTGAGATTCAAATGCCCTGAAACCCAAAATAGGTCAGTCAGAGTTAAAACTAGCTTTATTAAAATATAAATCTTGTTATAAGATATCACAACTTTTTCACCTGTGCACAGAGAATCTTCAAATAAAAGTTAGAATGCTTCTTATAAAGAAGCTTGGCATAAACATCACCTCTGATAATTTAACATGAATTACCCATCAGCTTCTATGTATTAAAATGTGTTCTTAAATGTTTACTGCATACTTTGAAGAAGAATTTTAATCTTCAAACTATATATATGAAATGGCTATGAAGTCTTACATTTTCAGGACATTCCATTGCCCTTACAACTTTCGTCTGTATACTCTTTCAAATGTTCTTCCCACTCTTCTCAAGGTGGGTTCTGGCTGTACAGTATCCAACTTACAGTCTCTGTACACACCACACAGCCTCCCAGATGAAAAAGGAAAAGCCAGCGTCATCACATCGATTCAAATTCATGGTGCCCCTGTAGGACAGAGAACAGCAAACTGCCCCTGCGGGTCTCCAAACATTTGCCTCTGAAGGGTTGCAGAGTGACTGGTGGGCTCAAACGGCTTGGTTGGTAGTTCAACTTGTAATCAAGGAGCCACCATGGACCCATAGAGAGCTGCCCTTGGGGGTCCTTAATACCGACTTCCTTTTCAAATACTTCTTACCTTTCTTGACTCTCCCTTTAAATTTTAGGTCTGGATTTTTCTCTTGTTTAAAACTAAGATGATAATATAATAAATTAGTATAACTGACTAGCTGAGAATATAGTGGAACACCCTATCTAAGAAATTAGAGACAAAAAAAAAAGAAAAATGAGACAATGTGGTCTACCCAATGCAATGGTGTGGATCAGCAAGCCGAATAACTCAAGGAAAAAGCCCCCAACCAAGATAAAAGTCTTTGTTGTGGTTAGGCTGTGTTGTTTTCTCAGCACACAGCTTGAATAAGCGTGGTAAGAGGATAGAACCTGGCTACACACCTTTCTTGGTTATACACTGGGCAGCATCCCCCGCGGCTCTGTTCACACAACTATCTCTTGATCCATGCCCAGGTTCTGTATAAGCACAATGAAGTGGTAGTAACTAACTCTTTCCCTATTTAAGAATATCCAGAATGTAATAGTACTTAATATAAAAACTCATTAAAGCAACCATTCTATTATTTAAAAAGCAT
Source organism: Tenrec ecaudatus (assembly GCF_050624435.1). Classification (NCBI taxonomy): domain Eukaryota; kingdom Metazoa; phylum Chordata; class Mammalia; order Afrosoricida; family Tenrecidae; genus Tenrec; species Tenrec ecaudatus. The sequence continues at coordinate 30,676,196 of NC_134540.1, forward strand.
ATTAAATAACAGCATATGCAAAAGAGTATTTTAAGGAATTTAATAGGTGTATATAATGGAGTTCTTAGGGGACTTTTAGAGGTAAGTGAAATTACAAACACTGTCCTACCGCTCAAGGCCAATTATTAATTCCAGTAAATCTCCACACTGAGATCTTTAGGTCCATTCTTCTCAATGCTATCCATAGTTTGTTATGATCCACACAATCAAATGCCTTGTATTTTCAACAAACACAAGTAAATACCTTTAATTATGGATTCTCTATTTTGGTAATTTTTTAGTACATCACAGTCTGAGTTATTGTACTCAATTTCCCCGGGGTATAAAGCCCACCACTGCTAATCCAGATTCCTACTTAGATCCACTGGATATTTCCTTAGTACCAATCACAGTCATACTGTTTCCCCTCACGGTGACCCTATGTGTGCAAGCCTGTGCTTCATAGCTGCCTCAGTGGCTGGTGTTTCTTGACTTTGTAGACTTGCAGGTGTCTGTTCTCAGGTGTCTCTGATTAACTTGAGCTCCAACGTATTGGTTAGCAGCCAAACTAGCAGCTCACCCAGGGCTACAGGTATTTTACATATTTCTCAAAATGCACATTTACAATAGAACTTGTAATCTTCCCCAATACACACCTCCTATCCACACGTGTACACACAAATGTGCACAGATATTCGCCTCTGGCACCATTTCTCTAACTTTCCAGTTAATGACACTGCCCCCTTATCATCCATTGACTCAAACCAAATAATGTGCAGCTAACCTTGTCTCTCCTCTATCACAGGATTGGAATTTTTTTCTTTTTTCTTTTTTTTAAAAAAAAATACAATATTGCACTAGAACTCAGGCACTTTGCAAAGAACTGGTATTATCTGGTGCAACTACGTAGCTGTAGCTCTTTCCTAGATTGATACACAAACCTCCTAACTGATCTCCTTGACTTTTCTCCTGTTTCAACTTGCCCCATTCGTTGATACTAAGCAAATATCAATGATCGTATCAAAGCTTGAGTAAGCTAGATATGCCGTTCCTCTGCAGTCTGGAGCTCCCTCATGTTACTCAGATCAAAAGTCAACGGCTTTGTCTCTGATCTCATTCTCTCTTCCATTCCATCTTGTTCTCTCCATTCTGGTCCCCTGGCTCCTCACTGCTCAAACGCCCAGACATGCTCCGTTCCCAGAGTACTTGCACCAGCTACTTCTCCGCTTATAATAGACCTTCTAGATGTGTGAAAACCAAGTTTTTCTTATCTTCAAACCTTGGCTAAAAAATCTTTTCCATTACACGTACTCTGGTTATGCAGTTTCAAAATGACAACTCTTCCAACAATCGCCATCCGGTCTACAGCCTGTTCTATCCCCCCATCTCACAGATTAAAGACCTTGTTCCATACTATTGACTCTGTGTTTACAATGCCTTTTTCATTGTCTTCTTCCACTGGAATAAATGTTACAAGCACAAATATGTTGAACTCCTGATCACAGATGGTTCCCATCCTTTATAATAGTGCTTAGCCCTGAGAAATATTCCATAAATATTTGATTGGCAAATGAAGAACAAATGAACTACCAATCCATCTCTCATCTTCATTTTAGAATTTATATAAGTTGCATAAATAATATATGGCACAATTGATCTCAGTTATCAGATGGATAATAAGCTGCTTATAAAGATAAATACAAACTAGTTACTTTCTAGGGTACATAATTGGGGAAAAGGTAACAACATCTATTATTTACACACACAGCCACACACACACAAGTGAACCACTGCATGCTCCATGATTTTCTCTTCTATTTCTTTCTAAAAATTTATGGGAATTTGTTCAATTTCCTTCCAGGGATTTTATAGAATGTTGCCATAATTTTCAAGTGCAAATGATTTTTTAAGGCATTTGCTGCCATGGAAGGAACTACCAACAAATACAATAACTTCCATTATATCTTGCACTTTTTTCTCAGAATCCAATTTTTTCTCCTCGGTGTATTGTGAGTGCTGCCTTTATTGGTTGCTGTTTTTATTTTGGTGCCTCTCCTGTTCTGCTGAGTTTGTGGTACAGCCCTCAGCCGAGCTCTGCCAATCCCCAATGAGGACACACTCCTTGTGCCCTCGGGCTCTGAGGGAAAGACTCAGGTGATCCCAGCTACAGTGCAATCACCCTTATCAAGTCACCACCACCACCAGGCTATCAATTAGTGTGCTGTGTCTTAAAAACATATACATCCCAGACAAATAAAAGTGAGAAATTCAAGGAAAGAGAAATGTGTGTCTGTGTGTGTGCACCCCTGAGATTATAGGCACATGTGATTTAGAAAACAGGGCGCAGTACATAGGCACTTGGATAGACAAAAGGTCTGAACTAGAGACTCTTAGCATGCAGGACCACACAGGGCCTCTACCTGAGCACAAGATAAAAGCAAAGTCAACCTGTAAGAAGTGACAAGTAAGGTGTAGTTAGCTGTGTGTTGCCGATTCTCTTTTAAAAGTAATTTGGTTCATCATTCTTGGGTGTTATGCATCTGGGGTGCTCTAGTGGCCATGTCTGTGTATTTTGTAGCCCAAGGTGTTGGAACCTGATCAAGAAATAGCTAGGAGATGAGGTTTAACAAACTGTCTTCAAAGGAAAATTAAGAATTTTTAGCCAGAATCTCAAAACAAAGTCAAGACAGCCCAGAAATATTGTATCACACCACATTTGTATCTATGTATGCATGTGTGTCTATATTCCTGTTACTAATTCTATACATTCTCAGTGGTGGACCACACATTTAACTGGGATAATTATGGACCAAAGCAAAACACACACACATTTAATTATTCAACAGCTTGCATATCACATTTTAATATTTCTTGGTTTGATAAAAATGTATCATTATTAATAATTTTCCATGAAAATTTTTAAAAGTTTTACCATTACTCAAGTAATAGTTTGTGCAAATCATGGGTTTCCTCTATAAGTTACATGAGATGTTTATTTCTTTTCACTTTACTGAAAATAATATCTTAAGATGTTAAGTTATAAATTGCCTCAGTTATCTTGATTAGAAATTCTGCCTTTCGGAAACCATTATAATAATGGTACTTGTGGTGTTCCTGGGATGACTTCCATCACTCCAGTGCCTTCTGTGTCTCATCTCAACACGGTGAGAAGGATTAGTGTCTCAGGAGTGTCTAGAGTAGCCAGTGGAGGGGAGAATTCCATTATCTGCCACCAGCAAGATGAATATATGTCTGTTAATCAGCACAAATCCACTGTTACTTAAAAGGATGCTTACATAAAATCCTGTTTAGGATCTAAAGGATAAATATCCTGCTATATACAAGAGATTAGTAAAAGATTGCTAAAATCTTTACAGTGCTAATGGAAAATAATGTAGAGACAAAGCTAAGGTTCCTAATTTATGGCACAGATATACTATCAAATATAACTAAAAACATACCAACAGGAGATAAGTGAAACTTCTTAAAAGTTAAAAACTTATGATCACCATGAAGACTTTTTGCAAATGAGCAAAAAGATGGCCTCCATGCTGCTCAAGCACATTGGAAACAACATATCTGACAAGGTCCAATTTCTACACAATAACGAAAAATTCAACAGCAAATAGACAAAAACCTAATCAATAAAATCAGCAAAGCACATGAGTGGATACTTCACCACAGCAAACATTTAGGTGACGAGCAAATTCATGAAGAATGCTCTCTGGTGTGATTGTTGTTCTAAGATGCCTCGGGTTCTATTTAGTCATCCTGACACTACAGAACAAAGCATATCCCAGGTTGATACCATCGCCCCGCTTTTGCTCTATGAGAGCCCTTGTTGCAATCTTTTTGTCACATCATCAGATATTTTTTTGGCTGACATTCTATTTAACCAAGCGTGGTGTCTTTCTCTAGGGATTTGTCCCTCCTAATAACCTGCCCAAAGTAATAGAGATGAAGCTCGTCATCTTTTCAGCTGAGGCGCATTCAGGCCATCCTGCTGGAAACAGATGAGTTCCTTCTCTGGCTGGCCACAGTATAGTCCAGATTTGGGCCAGAAGTATCACTGAAATGCATCGTTTTGCTGCCATTTTTGTTTTTATCATCTCCCTTCAGCATGCATATGAGGCGATTATAAATACTACGGCTTCCAGCAGGCACACTTCAGTATTTAACGTGGTAGTTTTCTCTTTAACAAGGTGTAGGGGGTGGGGAGAACATATAGGGCTATTTATCAGCTGCTTCATAAGTGCATTGATGTTTTCACTGTTTCTCTCTTAACACTGAATATGGATCCACTACCACAAAATCCTTGGTGATTTTAATTTTTCTCAGTTTCTCGTGGTGGTGTTGTTTATTGGTCCAATTGTGAAGAATAAAGAAAAAATTATGTCATGATACACTTTAAATGCACCTCATGTAAAACGTGCAAAAGCCTAAATTTAGAAAACCAAAAAGAAAGAACACACTCAGCCTATCTTAATCTGAAATAACTAAAGAAAAATGTCAAGCCTTGAGTGGCAATATTGAAAGATTCTATGGGAAAAACTGAATGATGAGGAAGCATAAAAATAAAATGGAAAGGATACACAGAGTCACTGTAGCAAACATAACTGAAAAAAGAAGTCCATGTTACACTAAAGCATTAGCCAAAAATAAGGCTCCCCAAATTGAGGAAAACGAACTGACTTGTTTTAATAAGCTGAAGAAGCACTGGAAGCACTCACTCATCTTTGCAAGAAAATGTGGAAGATAACTATTTGCCAACTGACTGGAAGACATCCGTAATTTTACCCATCCCAAAGAAAGGTGACTAACCAGAATGTATGAATTATAGAATGATATCATTGATATAGCATAAAAGTAAATTTTGCTGAAGTTCATCCAGCAAAAGTTGCAGCAGTACCTTGACAGGGAGTTGCCAGAATTCTAGGCCAGAGGATGTGGAACAAGGGATATCATTGCTGATTTCAGATTTATATTGAATTAAAGCAGAAGACATCATAAAGATGTTTGCTTGTGTTTTATTGCCTATGCAAAGGCATTCAACTGTGTGGAACACAATAAACGATGGATAGCCTTGCAAAGAATAGGAATTCTACAACACTTGATTGTTCACAGGCTAAACCTCTACCTGGATCAAGAGTCAGCTGTACAAAAAGAACAAGGGATGCTGTAAGGTTTAAGATCATAAAAAGTGTCCAACGGCTTGTATCCTCTCTAAAGACTTATTCATTCTGTATGCTGCTCAAAGAATCAGAGAAACTGGATTAGCTGAAGAAGAATGTTGTATCAGGATTGGAGAAAGCTACTAACACTTGTGTCTGCAGATGACATAAACTAGCTTGCTGAAAGTGAGGAGCACTTGCTGATGAAGGTAAAGGATTACACCTTTAAAGTTGGATTACAACTCAATATAAGGAACACCAAGATCCTCACAGGCAACAGCATGATAAACAGAGAAATGATTGTCAAGGACGGCGTCCTTCTTGGATCCACAGTCAGTGCTACGGGAGCAGCAGTCACTACATGAAGTGACACATGGTATTAGGTAATACGGTGCTCAAGACTGCTTTAGAGTGCTGAAAAGTAAGGGTGTTACTTTGAGAACTAAGGTGCCTGTCACAAACCATGGTAGAAAGTTGGACATTGAATAAGGAAGACCAAAGTAGAATAGATGCATTTGAATTATCGTATTGCTGAAGAACTTGGAAATTACCATGTTGTGTTATTTTTTTAAATGCAAGCTAATCTGTCTTAGAAGAAGTACAGACTAGATACACTTTAGAGGTCAGTGTGGCAAGAAAAAGTCTTACATATTTTGGACATGTTATCAGGAGAGACCAGTCCCTTGCGAAGGACACCTTGCTAGCTCAGGTAGAGGGACAGTGAAAAAGAGAAAGATCCTCAATGAAAGGGATGGGCCCAGTGGCTGCAACAATGGCCTCAAACACAGGAACAATTGTGAGGATGGTCCGGGCCCGAGTTGTGTTCTGTGTACATAACGTCCCCGTGACTAGCAACCAACTCGAAGTCACGTGACAACAACAAACTCTGATGACTGTCGGTAAATGCTTCATGTTCTTTTTGTCTTCAGCAATCCAGGTAATGTTATCTGCATATTCCAGATTGCTAATGAGTCATGCTCCAAACTTGACATTCTTCGTGTAGTGTTACTTCTCATATTTGCTCAACATACAATTTGGAATTCGTATCACGAAAGAAAACAATCCAGATGCAGACCTCTGCACCCTCAGTATCGATTCCCTGTCCTCTAGGTCTGTTCTAACCGGTTCTTCTTGTTCCGATTCCCCATGAGCACAATGAAGCCTATGCAATTCCCATTCTTCCCAATGATACCCATAGTTCGTTATTACCCACACGATCGGGTGCCTTGGCAGAGACAATAAAGCACAAGTAATCATCTTTCTGTTATTCTTTGTTTTCAGTCAAGATCCCTGTGACGTCATCCATGATAGTCCTAATTTCTCACCCTCTTCTGAATAGGGCTGGACTTTCCGGCAGCTGCCCTTAGATGCCTCAATTACTTTAGGAATTAACGTCAGCAGAATTTTGCTTGCATGGGATTTTAAGGGTGTGGTTGGATAATTTCTACATTCTGCTGGGTCCACTTTCTTTGAAATAGACACAAATTCCTGAAAGCTTTACTCCATCCACTTCCTTGAGATTTGTGGAGATAAATTTTTCTCAGTCATAGCTTGAGTGTTTTCCAACCTTAGGTGCAAATATCTGCCATTGTATCAGACAATGTTCTGTTGCTTTCTGTAAGATTTTCAGTCATTAATTTTTCAAAAGTGATTTACCTGTTTCCTCTTCCTAGTCTGTTTCAGTCTAAATTTCACAGAAACTTGAAACCTGATGGTCCTGCTGGTGTTTGAAATACGAGTAGCATAACTTCCAAAAGAACAGCAACATGTAAGCCACCACATGGCAACAAACCCAAAGATGATGGCAGTCCTTAGTCATTAGAGGGATACAAGTAATAAATGTATTGATACAAATAAAAAATAATAAACCATGCAAATGACTGATGAAAAATTCAGAAAATGACAAATGCTGGTTATGTTCTAGGGATGTTAGCACTCATACACTGTTCTAGGAATGCACAATGCTATCACCGTTATGAACAAAGGCATGGTGCTTCTCAGAAAGTTCAAAATAGAAATACCAAGTGACCAAGCAAGCCTAACCCTAAGTAAATATTGTAGAGCAATGTTTCTCAATGAGGGCAATGCCTTCCCTCCCATGAGGTGGTCCAGAGAGGTAGGGCTGCAAAAGCAGGTACCTACTCTTTAGTCTGGCTCATGGGCGATAGTACAGAGGATTTTAATTGCCTGGATGAACACTGAGTGATTTTTTTTTCTATAAGTGGGTGGTAGATCAAGTAAGTTCCAGAATCATTGTTCTAGAGAAATAAATCTGTAAAACAAATACACATACACACCAATAGTAATAATGCCTATCCATGGACAAATAGGCAAACATAATGTGTTACATATATAAATAGGATATTACACAACAATAAAGAACATGATAAATTCATGAAGCATCTTATAGCATGTATGAATTTGGAGGACATTATGCCATGTAAAATAAGTCCATTATAACAGGACAAATGTTGTGTTATAGCCCTATTCATAGTGCTTTTGTTCTGATGTATATAAGGTGGCTTTAGGTTGGGACCAAGTTGATGGCATCCAACAACAACAAAGCATAGGTATATATGTATACAATATGGAGTTGTGAGGTCATATGGAAGTATATATGTGTCCATATATAGTTGTGTCATTGATATATATACATCTCTGTCTATAGTTAGATAGATAGTAGAGCACATATGGGGCACAGATATGGAAATTTCTTAGGCACATCCAGACATCTTGTGGAACTGAGTTACTGGACTTGAAGTCTAAGGACCATTTATTGAGGAAGAGACAGTAGGTCAATTGGCATAACAGAATACATAACGATGATGTTCTGCATCCCAGTTTGATGAGCAGCATCCCATCTGGATCACACGAGCTTTGGGATGGCCACCTAAGACATAATGACTAGTTTCTGCATGTGTTGAGAATAGAAAAGTGAAGCGAACAAGACTAATGGTCCCAGTAAACAACAGCCTCCTCTTCCTGAGACAAGAATTAAACAGTGCCTGAGTATCACTGCTGGCCACTCTAATAAGAGGACCCAAAAGCCCAGTTGGAATGGGAGACAAAAACTCAGCTTCACTTTTAAACATGAACAGATTTATGGGACCAAAGGAGACCGAAAAAAACCTCAAGACTTTACTCTGGAACTAAAGTCCCTCCAAAAGGTCAAATAAGAGGCCCACATGCACTCTTGTTGAGTCAATCCGGACTGCTAGCTAGCAAGCCTGTAGGATGCTAGGAGACCTGCTTCATGGGGTCCCAAGGGATGCTGCAAACTTCTACAAAAGCAGACTGCTTCCTCTTCCTCTGATAGAACAGCGCATGAGTTTGAATGGCCAATCTTGTTACTCAATAGCCTAATGCTTCATCCAAAGTCCAGTAAGACTCCCTTTCATAATAACCTTGCCTACGAAATAAGCAGCAACACCTGTGAGGAATGCTCTTCACATTTTAATCAACGGTGCAAGACCGAATGGGCAACATTGGCCCTAAAGCAAAGTAGAGAGAGAAAGGAGAGACAGGGAAACTGAAGAGATGAAAATGGGGCAGGCAAGGTGGAAAGGGAGGGTTGATAGATTTTGGAATAGTAACTAATATCACAGAACCATTTGTTTATGAGCTGTGGGATGGAGAATTAATTTGGAAAATGTTATTAAACACAATACATTGTAAAAAACAAACCTATATTGCCAGTACATTTGAGATAGCTGGCCTTTAGTTAAGTTTTCACACATGAAAAGTAATGTTCAGAATGTTTAAAGTGTGAGTTTTATTTGCTTTTCGTCAGGATCGTCCTTGAGAGCAATGGAAATATCAGGAGCTTCGTCTGGGTCTGGAGAGGCCTGACAAACATATTATTGGAGTATGATTTCTGGGGAGCAACAATACAGTTGTGCATTTGTTCAACTAAAATTTGAATATATGACCAAACTATTTACTTCCCTTTTCTTAGTGTAAAAATGCTTTCAACAATGCCTTGCCCTGTTACTGGTTATTAGTTATCACAGCCAATACTGACGTAGTAATTATTCTGTGCTCTCAATTGCCGGAGGATACAACCAAACCAGTCTCTGCCATGAAATCAGTGCTGACTCCAAACAACCCTTTGTAGATTTCTGAGGCTGTAAGTGTTCATGGGAGTAGAAAGCCCAGTGTTTCTCCTGAGAAGCAGAAGGTGGTTTTGAACTGCCAGCCGTAAGATCACAGTCCAAAGCATAACAACTAAGCCATTACGGCTCCACTGTGAGTATGCAGATGCAACCTTGAATTTACTTATTATGATACATATGGCATTCCCCTTTTCCAGATGAGGAAACCGAAATACAGGGCAATTAATTTATCTCAAGTTTGTACTCTTAGTTAGGATGTCATAGGATAATTGGTCTCCTATAAAGATTCGGGGACTAGATAACAAATATTTTAAAAGAAAGCAAAACACAACTTTGAAAAACTGATTTATCAGCCACTTCTGAAATGGATCTCCCCTTCACACTTACAGTTTGACTCACTCCATGAGTGGCACACCAATGTGTGGTTTAAACTTTGTATTCATCAAACGTGCCACAGATGCGCTGTTCAGCCTTGGGATGGAAGAATGCGGTGCCCAAGCTCCATGTGAAGATGATGGAAACCATGGGCTAGGAAATCCAGCTGAATTTCCTGCTGCTCAGGAAAGACGCTGAATTCCTTCTACAGCCTCCGTGTATCTCCTCGCCTTCCGACATGCAGCCGTTACCTTCTGTTCCTCACCTTGGAAAAGCAGGTGGGGAACCCAGAGAGCCCCAGCTCAGGCTTCCATCGTCAAGAAACAGGGCATTAAAATGAGAGCAAAATCAGTCTGATAATTAACTTTAGCAAGCTTATTTTCTTCTCGTCATGGAAGTGCAGCTCCCATCGACATCTAGGGGAGCTATGTGCTCACCCGGAGTGGAGAATGGACTCCCGGAGCATTCTCGAGAAAGCTATATGTTAAGCCTGAAAGCATAAATGCCCTCTCTTCCTGCATCACCAGTTTTAATCGAGTACTCTTACATCTACAGTTTGGTTTATTGTCCAAATGAAAAAGTATCTCTTAATTTGAAAAACAATAATCCCACATTACAGATATGAAACAAATTACTTTTAATGCCAAGGTCAGACAAGGCAGTAGTACTTCATTAGTTTCTCCATCCTCTCAGGAAGAGTTGACCCTATACTTTAAAATGTCAACGCTTGTAGTTCACAGGCTTATACACTGCTGTAACACAGTGTGATCACAAATGGCATAAAGTATTAAGTATAAATACTCAATTAATGGGAGTCTAATAATATTGCAGTATCACTCAGTAAGTCATTGCTCCACTTGGCCACTTCCAAAGGGTGACTTCTTTCCCCATTTCATTTTCACCTCTAGTTGCCATGACATAAATGTGGAATATTGGGTGCAGAGGACATACCTGCTTTTTTAGGTGCACACAGTCGTCAGTGAAACACACACACACACACACACACACACACACACACACACACACCACCTAAGATTGAACTAAAGAATCCTGGTGCTGTCGAGTCAGTGTTGGACTGCTAACTGGAAAGACCATGCTTCAAACCCACCAGCTGCTGATCAGCTTCCTTGTTCTTTGCAAAGTTTACAGCCTTGGAAACTAAAAAAGCTGGACGTGATTCAGATATAACTTATTGACAGTGGGTTTGGGGTTAATATTTTACGACCTGAGAAAGAAAAGACATGCAGGCATTCCCTTTAAAACTTTAACCTGTACTTTTGGGCATGTTTTACCATAAGCACATAAAACATTGCATATATTTTTTTAATATTTAGTATGAATAGATTATGTGATGGGACAGTGATTTTGCACTTTTCAGAATCTCAGCATTTTTGCCAAAGGGGATCAGCTAGCACAAATCCTAATCTCCCAGTGGAATGGCATTTAAACTACCTCCTGCCGGGGAGCCATCACTAGAGAAGAGATTACATTGGTTATGTGTTCTAGGAGATCATGAATTAATTCAAGCTAAGAAGGTACAAAGTGAAGTACTTAACTATTTCATTCTTGGTAGATGCCTTTGACAATATTTAGTGGTAGTGAAGTTCCTTATAATATTTCAATTATGTATTAAAATGTATAATGGAGTGAGGATAAGGAGATTTTACTTCCAAATCCAAATTAGGTTAAAATTTTTGAAGGAGCTCATGGTCATGAATCTCATGAAATTGAAAATTTTCCATTTTGATTCCAAAAAACCTGGCATTTTGCATAATTGATGTGTCTATTAATGAAGTAAAATAAAGAGGATGAGAACATTCTCTTCATAGGCTTATTGTAAAGATGAGAAGAGTAATCCATCTGAAGGGTCTTCAATAAGTGCCCATAACAAAATTGAGCGTCCGTATCAATGAAATAGCGGCAGACACAGTAGCAGAAGTAAGAGAGAATCCTCAAGCTGTTGAGAGCACAGAAGAAATTAAAATATAATTATTTCACAGAATAACACAAAGACATTGTTCTTAATAATGTTCGTAAACACTGAGAGCTGTCTTCTAAATGCTTACTCCTGAACTGCTTGCTAATCTCAGGGAAGATCTTTTTTTTTTTTTTTTATATTGGAGTTTATTTTTTTTTAATTTTAACAATTTATTAGGGGCTCATACAATTCTTATCACAGTTCATACATATACATACATCAATTGTATAAAGCACATCTGTATAGTCCCTGCCCTAATCATTTTTTTCTCCTCTTTTCTTTTTTTACATTTTATTAGGGACCCATACAACTCTTATCACCATCCATACATATACATACATCAATTGTATAAAGCACATCCATACATTCCCTGCCCCAATCATTCTCAAAGCATTTGCTCTCCACTTAAGCCCCTTGCATCAGGTCCTCTTTTTTTTCCCCCTCCCTCCCCTTTCCCCCCTCCCTCATGTGCCCTTGGTAATTTATACCTCGTTATTTTGTCATATCTTGCCCTATCCGGAGTCTCCCTTCCCCCCTTCTCTGCTGTCCCTCTCCCAGGGAAGAGGTCACATGTGGATCCTTGTAATCAGTTCCCCCCTTCCAACCCACTCACCCTCCACTCTCCCAGCATCGCCCCTCACACCCTTGGTCCTGAAGGTATCATCCACCCTGGATTCCCTGTACCTCCAGCCCTCATATGTACCAGTGTACAGCCTCTGCCCTATCCAGTCCTGCAAGGTAGAATTCGGATCATGGTAGTTGGCGGGAGGAAGCATCCAGGATCTGGGGGAAAGCTGTGTTCTTCATCGGTACTACCTCGCACCCTAATTAACCCATCTCCTCTCCTAAACCCCTCTATGAGGGGATCTCCAGTGGCCGACACTTGGGCCTTGGGTCTCCACTCTGCACTTCCCCCTTCATTTAATATGGTATATATATACATATACATATACACATATATACACACACTTATATCGTTGTTGTTTTTTTTGCGTGATGCCTTATACCTGGTCCCTTGGCACCTCGTGATCGCACTGGCCAGTGTGCTTCTTCCATGTGGGCTTTTTTGCTTCTGAGCTAGATGGCCGCTTGTTCACCTTCAAGCCTTTAAGAGTCCAGACACTATCTCTTTTGATAGCTGGTCACCATCAGCTTTCTTCACCACATTTGCTTATGCACCCATTTGTCTTCAGCGATCCTATCATGGAGGTGTGCAGTCAATGATATGATTTTTTGTTCTTTGATGCTTGGTAACTGATCCCTTTGGGACCACTCAATCACACAGACTGGTGTGTTCTTCCATGTGGACTTTGTTGCTTCTGAGCTAGATGGCCGCTTGTTTATCTTCAAGCCTTTAAGACCCCAGTCACTGTCTCTTTTGATAGCCGGGCACCATCAGCTTTCTTCACCACATTTACTTGTTCACCCACTTTGGCTCCGGCCATTGTGTCGGGAGAGTGAGCATCATAGAGTTCCAATTTAATAAAAGAAGGTATTCATGCATTGAGGGAGTGTTTGAGTAGAGGCCCAAGGTCCTTCCGCCACCTTAATACTTGACTCAGGGAAGATTTTATTCCTATCACTAGAGCAAGATTCTTGTCATTTCCCCAAAATCTCCGCAAGTCCTGACCAAAACCTGTTGGAACACACTGTATGTCCTTTTATCAATACTACTGAATATGTCCACCTTTCTGAATTTATATCTTTTACTTCTTTCAGGCTCTTTCTTTTACTATGAATCTATAATTCAGCCAGTACAAATTCATATGCTTACAGAAGACCAACCACGGCAGACAAATTAACTGGGCAGAAAAGTGTATGTACTTCCTTCAGAAGAAGTGGGAGTGTTCTGCACACTGTTGCTATTTCCATGAAGACATGGTGGTGCAGCGTGTCATTTGTTGGGACTGCCAGCTAGCTGCGTGGTCAGCAGTTTGAAACCAGCAGCCACTCTGTGGAAGGAAGAGGACTCTTCTGGCTCTTGTAAAGATTTACAGTACAGCCTTGGAAACCTCCCTCTAAGGGCTTGTCCTGTCCTGTCCTATGTATTTGCTATAATTCAGTTTCAACTTGATGGCAGTATTTCTTATTTCCTTTCAGAATAGGGGATCCAGTGTTGTTAAAAGCTCTCACGTTTTCAAGGGAAGTTGCTGCTATTGCTTGTGGTGCTCGTTGTCTTTAAGTCTAACTGTTTAGACTGCTAAGAGATCCTCAGTTCCATGGCATCATTGTCGGTTCTCTCTCTTCATAAAATATGTTTGGTTTAAAACAAATGATTGAATCCACAGGCCAGGTATGGATTAGTGTAGCTGCTCTTACTGTGAAGAATAATCTCTTCTGTATGCTTGGTTTATTTTATTTTATTTGTACTTGCTCAATTTCATCAGCATTTGGGGTTGTTTGGGTCTTTCTTATTTAAAACAAACAAGACATCATTTTAAGAGGCCAATAGAAAACCTTCCTTCAGCTCACTCTAGGTCAGTGGTTCTCAACCTTCCTAATGCCGCCACCTTTTTATACAGTTTTTCTTTTATATACAGAAACTTTCATACAGTTTCTCATGTTGTCGTGACCCCCCCAATGATAAAATTATTTTAGTTGTTAATTCATCACTGTAATTTTTCTACTGTTGGATTCCCAAAAGGGTCGCGACCCCTACATTGAGAACTGCTGCTCTGCGGACTGGATATCACACTTCACAATCTCCTGGACAACATTCTACCAAGCTGGCTTGTCAGCACAATCTCTGTTTTCCCATATAAAAGGGTGCCCACACAATCTCCAATACTCAAATTTATCCTTACATCTTAAAACCACGCGAATATTTCCCTTTGATCAGTATTTTAGCAGTAATTCACACCTATTAGTAATTCACACCTACGTTGGAATAGAGTAGTGAGTTTGGTCGGGTATGATTTGGTTTAGTGTTCTGCTGGGCTTCTTGAAGTACTTTGTTTTGCAAAATAGGAACTCTGCGATTGTTTGACCCACATTCTCAGGTCATGTCTTCGCAAAGTTCCTTGCGAAATGTTTACATGTCTTCCGTTTTTCCACATTTGTTCTCTGTGTTTGCATCTTCTCCCTCTGGGTATCTGACACAATCCCACTCAGGCCAATGTTTCAATTACATTTCAACCAGTTTCCCAAATCCGCAATGGTCTCTGCTGTTGCTAGCGCACTCGAGGCGGTCCCAACTGGTAGTGCCCTTCCTCAGTAGGTCTGCCTGAAGTAACACGGTGTGGTGCTGCTGAATCCATGTTTGCAGCCCCTGTGTCTGGCAATCCGCCTTTTCAAAAGCCTCCTGCTTTTGACTGACACCCTCCGAAGCAACCTGTCCTTCTCTAGCGACTCAGCTCTCCTGATAATGAATCTAAAGTAAATGAGATCAGGTTTTACTATCCTCACCTCCAAGGTGCGTTCTGGTTCTAAGTCATCTAAGACAGATCTGGATATTCTTCTGGCACCCCAGTGGACATCCAGTAGTCTTCTCAAACACCATGATTTAAATACATCACTTCTTCTGCTGTCTTCCTAAGTTATTGTCCAACTTGCCCATGAGGACATTGAAAACACCATGGCTTCGACCAGGTGCACATTAGTCCCCGATGTGTCATTTGCTCTTCTTCAATATTTTGAATGTCTTTGGTAGCAAATGTGCCGATGTAAACCGTCATTTGACTCCTTGACTGCTGCTCCATGAATATGGATTGTGGATGCAAATAAAATGAAATCCTTTTCTTTATCTATCTACATTTAGAGTTCAACATGTTCTTTTTCCCTTCTATAGAAACTGATGCATGCAAACAAGTGGCTGTTGAAATATCCAGAATCAAAATCAGCTCCACCTGAACCCTCCCTGCAGTTGCCAGAGTAACAGAACTCCGGGGTGTCAGCTCCACTTGCACGGGAATGTGGATGAAAAATTGGATACACAGAGGCTCTGTTCAGGTTGGACCTGAGCACCGTGACCGCCTTTCGTGTGGCTGCTCCAGCACCCTCTTTCTTTTGCTACCCCCACACAATAGGAGGCCAAGGTAGCTGGTTATGCTAGGAGGCCAGGATAATGTGACAGCAATTTTTAATTGCATAAACTGCTCACCCCACTGAGGACCTGGGAGTTCATCGGAGTTGAGGGCTGGGAAGCAATTCTTAAATTAGCTCTGACACAGGGACCACCATAGTGAGGATGATGTGGATAGTAAATTGTAACATCCCTGCAACTACTTTGGAACTCTGTTCTCCACACATCACCGGAGTGATTTTTGTTTAAAATGAATTCTGATCATATTTAGGGCTACAGCTGTGCAGTGTTTTCCTGTCACTTTCAGTCCAGAAGTTCGTCTGTCTTAAACTAACCTGTGGATATCAGCATGTTCGGCCTTCTGATTGTTTGTAAAACCTTCTTCTAAGCTACCTCACAACTTTGATCAATCCATGATCCACCTAAATTGATTCCTTTCGGTTCTTTAAACCATTTTTATTTATTTATTTTTTGGTTCTTGGTCTTAGCATGCATTCTTGCCCCTGCTAGTGCATGTTCTCTTTGTCTTCTCATCTTTTAGATCAGAGTTTAAAATACAACCTCTTGTAGAAAAGCTTTTTCTAACCACTCCCAGTAAACAGATATCCTTCCCCTGATCAGAGCACTTCCACGATATGGTAATTATTTACATACTTACCAGTATGGAGGCATCGCATCTGTATTATTCTGCAGTGTCATTTTTGAGTCTTTGACAGAGTGAATGTTCACTATGTGTTTGTAGAAACATTAAATGACTCTGGAACAACTCATGACTGTAATATAATTGCACTGTCCTGTCCAAAGTGCAGTGTTTTGAGTCCCAGTCACTCTGGAGTTCACATTATGAAGTAGAAAGAAAATGATCACTCTTTTCATTGGCAATTGATAGGGAGAAACTGAATGGTTTTGCCCTTCCCCGGAGTTCCCTTCTTGACCTGTTGGAGTGCCCTATCAGAATATCACTGCACTCAACTCCAATGGTCAGTCCATTCATTCAGAGTGACTGCTGAAGGCAGAGACTAACGCTGGGACAAATATTCAGAACCGTGCTTACAGGAGTCCCCGGGGATACAAACAGCTAAGGACCAAGCAGTGGTTAGTACTTGGCTTCAGTGAGTCAACTGAAAGGTGAGGAACCCACTGGCTCAAAGCTGCCTAGGAAGAACAGTCTGATGATCTGTTTCCAAAAAGTAAGGCGCATGAAAGCCCTATGGTGGGCAGCTATCCCCTGTAAATATGGTCATTCTGAGTCAGGATGGGTTCATCAAAGGATCCCTGGTTGCATAGTGGTTAGCTGTTGAGCTGTTCACTACAAGGTCAGCAGTTCAAAACCACCAGCTGTTCAGCAAGGGAAAGAGAAGGCTTTCTACCCTGATAAGGAGTTACTGAAGCAGCGCTACGCTGCCCCCTAGCCACGTTGTGAGTCAGAGTCAACTCAAAAACTATGAGTTTTGTTACTGACTAATCAACAACTAGTATTTTATTATTATTATGGTTATTATAAAGAATGTCATAGCCATTTAGACAATGTGTGGTGTAAAACATAAAATCACACCCCATTCTAGAATAGCAAGTTATAGATTCTATAAATAGGACTTCTCAGAATTATTGAAAAGTGATATACACATAGATAGGTGTGTGAATAGCTTCTTAATGTGTCATTTCTCCCAATTCTGATGAATTTAAACATGACAAGTAGAATATACATATGTATAGAGTGACATGTAAGATAATCTAGGATCAGTAATGAAGTATTAAAATTGAGGCCCAGAGTTAAATCTGTTTTTCTAGTGCAATTATTTCATTAAAAGTTGCAGGGATTTTTTCCCACATGATTATAAATTACACATTGGACTAGTTTATCTCAATTTGAAGTTTAGCAACCTGCTTCCTGCTTCTCAAAGTTCTTCCTTTTTTATTTAACTTCATTTCTCCATCTTCTACTTTATATTATAAAATAAATAATTCAAAAACACTTTGAATTTTCAAATTCAAAAGTGAACTACTATTCTAGAATTATGTCGTGATTGCTAAATGGCATTATAAAATAAAATGGTTGGGCTGTGACTATAAGGGAAAAATACAACTATACCCAAATACTTATGTTCAAAATTCTATGCATTAAATACTGAATTATGAGTTATCAGTCATACTTAAAAGGTGCGTTTTATTTGACACGCTGAAAGATATCCCATAAGGGACAGCAATCTGCACATACTCAATGCTCCATCCAATATATAGAAACAGTAATACTTATGCAGCAGTGATAACCTGCTATTCTAAATTTACCAAGAGTTTCTCCCATTGCTTAAAGTGGTGTCTGCATTTTAAAATTACTGAGGCTGACACAAAGGTGAAGTTTGAGCTCATAAACAGATGCTGAATTTCAGATTGGAGGTTGCAATTTGTGCTCAGAAAATGATCACCCCCTTTATCCCAGGCAGGTCAGCCCGTGTGCAACGTCAGACCACTCAGTCATGCAGATGCGAGACACTCCTGACCAATGATGAAGTCTAAATGGGGACACGCAGGAGTTATTCTGAGGTCATTAGGAGCTCAGTTAGCACTTGAAGAGGACATCATGTTGATTTATTCCTCCCTTTCCTCTTATCAGGTAATAGAGAGACCATGGAAATTTGCCTCTGAGAATAGGACCGAGTTTAAACTGGGACAAAGTGACTCCAGAAAACACATGGTCCTGGAACTGAAAAGAGGGCTGATTCTAGGAATATATTATCCATGTTCCCTTGCTGCCCGTAGCTCCTCCCTTTATAATCAAGCCATTGCTGCTGTTGTTATTGGCAGTGTGTTCACCATGCTGTGTGCTGCTCACGGTGGTAACTCAGGTGTCACTTTCACCCCCAAGGACCTGCTAGCATACCTGATGACATGCAATCTTACTGATGATCAATTTTAAACACAGAAGAACATTGATAAATATTATAGTAAGTTGTTTAAATGTAGTGCTTTTAAAAGTGTATGAATACCAACAATATTGTGTTTGTATATTATTTCTACATTGAATGACTACTTTATTAGATATAACAGTATTATTATTTTTAGATAGTTTTAATTTTACTTCTAGTTTTAGTTGTTAGAAACAAAAGAAAACACAGTCCCAGGATTTTCCCCAAAAAATCAACAGTTCTTTGGCACTATTAGAGCAAGTCACATGACTGAAAACATTAATTACAAGAAATCAAATTTAGCCAGATTGAAATAGGAAAATCAAAATGCATAGGAGCTCATTTGAAATAATGAATGTTAAGCTCACTTGAAAGAAACATCAGGGTCTTTTAATTTTTTTCCTCTTTTTCTTTTAAATAGTACTTCATTCTCAAAAGGAAAACTAGTGGCTTTGTGCCTTTAGCATTGGGCTGCTCCCTCCCAGGACAGCAGTTGGAAGACTAGCAGCGAGTCCATGGGAGAAAGAGAAGGCTTACTATTTCTGGAAAGACTTACAGAAAATGACAGGAGCAGACCTTCTCTGTCCTACAGGGCTGCCAAGAGTCAGAATTGACTCTATGGCAGTGAGTGTGGTTTTGTCTCAAAAAGGTTATGGGGAAAGGTTGACATATATTATTTCATATAATATTATAGCTAGAGCAACAGAACATTTTACAAAGTCAGTGATGATTAAAGAACAAACAAACCTAACTCACTGCCATCAAGTTGATATGAACTCATAGCGACCTTTGAGAACAGCATAGAAATGCCTCCATGAGGTTCTGAGGCTGTAACTCTTCACGGGAGGAGAACGTTCCTTCTTCTCCGAGTGGAGTGGCTGGTGGTTTCAAACTGCTGACATCGTGGTGAGCAGATTACCATGTAACCATTATGTCCCCCAAGCTCCCTAGTAAATCACAGGCTGCAATGAAAAGTAGAAGGTGGACTTGTAGTTCATGCAGATAAAGCCACTTGATTCAAAGCATTACTGTAATTGGCTAATAGTGAGAGCTCCTGCAAGACACATTATAAAGCTCACAAAGTATGTTAGCGTAGAGTTTGGGTATTTTAGGTATGTTGATAAATGTAAACTGGATGCAGTCACTTTGTTGTTATTTCCTTTGATTGGATCAGCTGGTATCATCTGCACCCTCTACAGCTCAGTTTTGGTTACATCATCTGTTGTCAATTTGAGAGGGACTTAAGAGTGAAGGGGTGGAGTTTAGCCTGCCAATCAGGTTGTAGTTTACTGGAGGTCACAGAGTTAAACAGCTCGCTGGCGGTGGGACACATTTCTGAGACGAAGCTATGTGAAGCTACCCCGAGGCAGTCAGAGTTTTGGAGCTGAAGGGACCACGTGGAGACCCCTGCCGGCTTAGATGCTTACAACGCCAGTGGATCCACAAAACTTCCCACCTACTGGCCTGTGGTTTAGCGTCATTGCATGTTTCGTGAGTCTGTCCAAGACTTTATAGATTCGTATTGGACATATGGGCTAATATCGTACTTGTGGACTTGATCTGGACTGGGCTGGGATATTTTCTCAATATTCAATTGTTCTTGTACCTGTTCTATGGCAAACCTCTTACTTATACACATGTGCAGCTATGAATTAGTTTCTCTAGTCAACCCAGACTAACACAGCTCCATGGCAACAACATGGGTTATTTGCACCATTGCATCACTTTCAATTTCTGGCAAATCCAGGTGACAAAATAATATTGTCTAAACATGTCTCCTGGTAACCTCATCCCCCACCATGGGGCCACTAATTTGGTTTGAAAGTATTGGCATCCTAGTACTTTACTGTTAAGACACCACCTCTCTTTCTCTCTGTCCCAATCAACCTTTAATGGACATACTCCTAGCAGGTGTAAATAATACTCTGTAGGAACTAGTGCAGGATCTCTTCCTTGTCTGGGAATGGCAGTATTTCGGGAAGCAGTTGTTAGACAAGAGGTAACAAAGAGAATCCTGGCTCAACACTGCCCTAAGAGAGGGTCAGAAGCTACCAGGCTCAGTTTGTTGGAGTAAAGAAATATTCCCAAGGAATCTTCATCGTCAATCAGGAGGATAAACCTATGCAAACTGCAAATTTTCTGGAACTAAATACAAATGGGCACTTGCATCATGTCATTTTGATATGAAAGAAATCAAACAACTTGAATTCTTTACTTTGGAAGCTTTATGGGCATTGCTGCCCTGTCTTATAACTCAGAGCCAGCATGATGATTCTGTCTCATGACCCTACACAACAGATTGGAACTGCCCCATACATTCTCTGCGATTGGCAACTTGTAGAGATGCAGACTGCCTCGCCTTTCTCCCTCAGGGAAGCTGTCGGGCCCAAACTCCCACCATTCAGCTAGGAGACCGAATTTAACTCACTGTCCCACTAGGCAGTCCTATAAGCTCAATATGAATCAGAACCGATGAGATGGTACAACCCAACATGCTCAGATATTGAGCTAACTTGTGGATAGCTATTTAATCTTAAACAGTTAAACTCCTGAAATTTTCTTGGATATTGAATATTCTGAAGCAGGATACTTTTTTCAAGGGAAAATATTTAAATATGATAATTAAGTGCTTCGTTTATGCTTCAAGAGCCTCTTCTCTGGTGGTTTCATCTCTCCTTCAGTCCTCAATGCTTGCATGCCATATGACTGTCTTTTTCAAGGTCGTACTCTACGACCTCCAAAGAAAGTTCCTTGTTTCAGCATGAACATAGTCCTCAATGCAAAGCAATGTTTTGTTTTATTGCTAAAAAGAAAGTGAATTTAAAAAGCAAGAAATTTTTCCTGGGCTCACATATGTCCTATCTCGCACACACCCCCTTTTGTTTCTACCTAGACAATTAGAAAGATATAAAAGAATTGTTAGCTGCCACTCGGCTACTGACGCGCTGGTTTGCCTGGACAATTGTAAAGGAGCAGGGGCTTAGCTGAAGCTGGCTGCCTAATTCAGTAGTACTAACGGGTAACTCTGGTGGTATAATGGGTAATGGCTTTAGATCAGTGGTTCTAAACCTTCCCAATGCCGTGACCCACTGGTTGAGAACCACCGTTTTAGATTGATAGTTATGAGGTCAGTAGTTTGAATCCATCAGCTGTACCTCCAGAGAGGGATGGGGCTTTCTGCTTCCATAAACAGTTACAGGATCTGTAACCCCCTCAGGTAGTTCTACCTATTCTGACTCATATGGTTGCTAAGAGTCAGAATCTACTCAATGGCAGTGAATTGAGTTGGATGTCCCTGAGCCAGAATGAGCCATAGATCTGGGGCCAGCCCATTAGCACAGAGTCAGTTCTGACTCTCTCCAACCTTCTATCACCAAGTAAAACTGCCACATAGGACTACCAAGACTGTAGAGCTTAAGGAAAGCAGGTAAGTTCAACGACTTCCTATGGAGTGGTTGGTGTATTTCAAACATCAACTTTTGGTTAGCAGCCTTATGTCTACCATGGCACCACCAGGTCCGCTTAGAGATGGAATCTAAACCATTGCTATCAAGTTGATTCTGACTCACCGTGACTCTGCATAGGCTTTCTGAGTCTATAAAGATGTAATGGCTTCTGTACGGAGTGGCCTCTGTGTTTGAGCCTGCAACCTGTGGCTAACAGTCCAAGGTCTAACCCATAGATCTACTGTGGGAGATGGAAAAGTATACTTGTAGGCCTAGAAAAATAATGAGAAGTTCATAAAAGAAACAAATTCCAAGCATTAACTCTGATCGTATCTAGAAGATACCGATAAACAATTCTCTAGAGCATGAGTTGAGGGAGTTGTCACTCAACAGGCTTAGTCTCCTCTCCTCCCTCCCACGCCCTTTGAGCAACAATATTTATTAAAACACTGCCTTCAATACTTTGCACACAGTGAGGTGAAAAATTGTTCTCCAACAATTTGAATTGATTAATCACACTCCATTTGAGTGTGATTTTCCTCTTTTTCATTAGCAAACTTAAGCACCAACAGAAAACACAAATAGTACCTTTGATATATACAGTGTATTTTCTTTAGAAAATTCATGTGATACCTAATCTCTGTGATTTTGATTATTTAATCTTTCATTCAGCTAACATCCTAGTAACTTATGCCACACCCAGTTCTTTAAAATATAATTAATTTTTTCCCTGTCAAGCTACATATAGAATAATTTTAAAAAATCTATAGTTACTACTTTGTGCCTGCAAATTGCCAAAAGCAAATTCAAAGAATGGGAGGCAATCATGTAAAGATTATTTTATTTTAAAAGGGTTCTGTATACAAAAGGAAGTGTATAGCAGCTGCCTACTAAGTAATCTTAACTATGCGTGCAGCTGAGAAAAAATTCTGCATTGATGTAGTTATCTTAGGCTTCATGTTTAATATTCATTAAATTATAATCAATAAGTAAACGAAATGAAATCTTATTTTACTAATTAAGTTTGAATATTTTTGCCAGAAACATCCCAGTAGATGAATGCATTTTAACTCCATTTATCGTTTTTATGTTAAATAATTGTGCTCCTTCTCTCCGTACATTATTGTGAAGACTACGAGGTAAGTATAATTTATCACAATCGAGACAAAACTTGCTGTTATGATTTTCTGTGAAGATTGGATTCAGAGTTACCATATGTTCAATTTTCAAAAGGTGAACTTTCTTCCTCTCAACAACCTTATTCTAATTGTCATCAGTTCAAAGTAACTACTTGGGTATAGACACACTGTTTTGTGGCAAAAACAAAAATATTTTCTCAAGATATTTTTATGAAGTCCTTTACTACTGCAGCTGAGATATGTCATTAACTAGTGAATTGTTTGCTGCACCATGGAATCAAGCCATAATTCTATAATGATATTAACTAAATTAAATTAGAGTACTTACAACATAAGAATCTAATAATAAAACATTTTCTTCATTTTTCATAGTTATCTAATGTATCATAGCTTAGATGTTATATTTTATAATATTTTATCTCTGGACCAATTAACTCATAATGAATTTATGTTTTCTATTCTGGTTTTAAAATGATTTAAGTACTAATTATGTTTTATCGGTCATCTTGTTTATAAAGTATATTTTCACATATGCCCATTTTTATATTATAAAGCTATTTGTCAACATTTTCCTTATTAATTATGTTAGGGTTCTCTAGAGAAACAAAACAGGAAACATGGTTTTATGTATATTTATATATGTAGATAGATATACAACACAAGAAATAAACAGCTAATTAGTCTATAGAGCAGTACAAATGGCTCAGTGCAACTCACTTCCGTGAGACAGCAAATACACTGGCAGTGCTTCCAGCCTTGAGGGCCACCAGGTGCAAGTCAAGGAATCATATAGCTGAATCCTCTGTAGCGCAATTCAGGCAGTCTGGCCATAGGCAGCAAATAGCAAGACAGGTCACCAACAGTCAGCTAGTTGACTGGCTCCAACAGTCCCCAGCTCAAGCCATGTATACTCTAGTAGTGTGGCGAAGCAGGTCTTGAAGTAGCCTCAAACTACTGTGACAAAGTCCATGGGGTTCGGTGTCCCACAGGTAGTGTAGCTTGCAAGTTGAGGGAGAGACCCAGCTAAGGCATCCGCACACTGGTCTGATCATCAAAGAGCAAGAGACAAGAAAGGCAAGACTCACCAAGCCATTTGTCTCTCTGCCCTTCAGTTACTCCCACATGTGTTCATTGGCCAGGTTGGCACAATAAACTTACCTATCACATGGATATAAGCCTGATTTTGTTGAGGAATTCAACAGATATTCCAAGGTTCTGGGAAATCCCATTGAAAGTGTTCTGTGGGACTTCTGAAAATTATTTTTTCCCTCTTCTTCTTACTTATTGTATGTAGTTGTATATAAACTGAGTTTTTCAGCACATTTTTAATGCAGTGTTTATGGTAAAATTAGGCACCTCAGCTGATATTTGGGTTGGCTTATATTCGAGTATGGTAAATAAAACAGAGTGTTTCTGGCTGTGAAGGAGATGCCTTCTTTTGATGAAACAAAGTCAAGAGAATCACCATGATATTGACTCAGAGCTCTGACCATATTGATCTCTGGTAGCAACGCAGCATCCACAAATTGTAAGATTTCTATTAAGTAAACAATCAGCATCTTTTTGTTGGAAACCACTGTCTATGAGTCTTCCTCTAATTAAAGCATAAAATAAGTCCTATGGACAAATAGACATAGCTTTAATTTTGATGATTGAGAAGCACATTTTCAAAAGGAAACATAGAGCCAAAAGCAAATTGAATAAGACAAACTAGATGATTTTTCAATAAAGGAAGGGAAGAAGCTCTGTAAAATATGAATATGCCATATGGGTGTCATGATTATTAGGTGTCTTATCATTACATCTGACTTTCATACTGTGATAATCCTAGCTTAGGGCTATTTCACTTGCTATCAAGTGAAAGGTGGGAAGCCAGGATGATCTGGCAGAAAGAAGATGGAGTTGACGCCAAGATAGCAGCACTGGACTCAAGTCGCATATTTTAGAGCTAACCAATGGATGTTAGAGAGCATTACACAAATAAGCTGGTTAACCTCTAATACCCCCAATAATGCACATTTTCACCAAGTGTATCACAATACACTATGTCTTGAGATGAGCAATTAGAGTTTAGATATATTACAAATATTAATAACTACAGATAGTGAGGCTTAACAATTATGTTGTGTTAATTCATTGTGGGGAGAAAGCCATTCACTGATTTTAAATCAGAAGAGACTAAGCTGTAGGTCACTGAGATTTGGTAAAGGTCTCTGTGTCATGCAAATGCTTTAGGACTCTGCTGTTAGCTAAAAGGTTATGTTTCAGATCCTCCAGGGAGTAGCACAGGACACAGACTACCTGCTTGCATAAAGCCACAACTTTGAAAACTAGATGGAACAATTCTACTCTGCACACACTGGGTAACCAATCATCAGAGGAGACTGGATGAAAATTAGCCAGAAGACCAAGTATATGGTAAATGTGCAAAATTGTACCGAAACCATATATAAGGTAGAAGTCATAAACTTGGTTAATTTTATTGAACAAGAATACTTTCTTAAAAACAAAAACAACAACAAAAAGAAAAACAAACAAACAAAAGTACCACTGAGTGAAAAAAATACATGTTGTTCAACTTTATCTCGATTGTTGATACTCTAGGCTCACTAACATGGCGTGAAACGGAAGGGACTGATCTTGGCCATGTTGAATCAGAGAGTTGTATGGTTTACAATGCCAGGAATGGCTGACTCAAGAGAAACCGTGTTGTAGTCATAAACAAAAGAGACATTTTCCAGCTCGGCCTTGAAGTATGATGCTGGCTGCGATAGGCTCACAGCTGTATTCATTCAAGGAAATCAAGTTAAAAGGACAATTTTCAAATGTACCTAACCGTCATGAAAGCTAGCAAGGAAGGAATTAGAACAGTGTGGTGAGGCTGTCGCAGGACTGGGCTGGGGTTCACTCCGGTGAACATAGGGATAGAATCGGGTGGAACCACTGCGAGGCCACCTACCAGCAACAATCCCTCGGAAGGCCACAGCCATGGCTTTGTCCTCAATATAATCATACAATATCTAGAAAATAGCGTAGATTTTAGGTGCCTTTTAAGTTGCTTCAAACTCAAGGCTGGCCTATTCTCAACAGAGCAAAATACTGCCCATTCCAGCACCATCGTCATAATCCTTCCTATGTGCGCGCACACTGTGGCAGCCACTGGGTTCATCCATTTAACTGTGGGCCTTCCTGTTTGTCACCGAACCCCTACTTTTCCATGCATGATTTTTCTTCTCTGGCAATTTCTCCCTCCTGATGCGAAGTCCAAAGGACTTGAGATGAAGTGAGGTTACTCTTGCTTCTAATGGACATTCTGGCTGTACTTTCTCCAAGACATAGTTGGTCATGCTTCTGGCAGTTTATGCTACGTTTAATATTCTTTTTTTAAAATTTAAAAAATCATTGTATTGGGGGCTCATATAGCTCTTATCACAATCCATACATCCATCCTTGTGTCAAGCACATTTGTACATTTGTTGCCATTATCATTTTTTAATCATTTTATTGGGGCTCATACAATTCTTATCACAATCCATACATACATCCATTGTGTCAAGAATATATGTACATTTGTTTCCATTATCATTCTCAAAACATTTGCCTTCTACTTGAGCCCTTAATATCTGCTGCTCATTTCCCCCCTCCCTCCCCACTTCCCCCCACCTCATGAACCCTTCATCATTCATATATTATTATTATTTTGTCATATATTACACTGTCTGACGTCTCCCCCTGCCCTCTTCTCTGCTGTCCCTCCCCCAGGGATGAGGCTATGTATAGATTCCTGTAATCAATTCCCCCTTTCTACCCCACATTCTCTCCACCCTCCAGGCATCGCCACTCTCATCACTGGTTCTGGATGAACCAGGCAGGGTGCAGGGTAGCAACGATGAAACATATAACTCTCCTCTAGTTCTTAAATACTTCCTCCCCCCCAATATCATGATCCCAATACTACTTTGCAAATCTGGCTAGACCAGAGGATGTACATTGGTACATATAGCAACTGGAAACACACAGACGTTTAATATTCTTTACTCTCACTGTGATTCAAAAGCATTGATTCTTTTGGGCCTTTCCTATGTTACCCAGCTTTTGCATGCATATGAAGCAAACGAACATACCATAGGTCAGGGGCCCCTAATTCTTTAAACTACGTCTTTGTTTTTTTTGTGTGTTTTAACATGTAAATGTCTCTTTTGCCGAAGATGTAGCCAATGCAATACACCACAAGATTTCCTTTACTGCTGCGTCCATAGCTGGCGGCTGTGGCTCTAAGGGACATCCTGCCCAACTACAATCTCTCTTTGTTTAGCATGATGTTGCTTCTAATGGCCCAGTTGTGTGGATTTTGGTTTTCTTTATGTTAAGGTGTAACCATACTGAGGGCTGACAGTCTTGGATCTTCCCCAGGAAGTGCTTCAAGTCCTCTTTTTCTCAACAATTAAAGTCCAGGAAGTCATATATCACAGGTTGTGAATAATAATTCCTTCAAGTCTGATACTGTGTTCATCTTCGTATAGTACAGCTTTCCCAATTATTTGCTCAGAAAATATCCCATAGAAGCTGCAGTCAGAAAACCAAATGTATTTCATTGGGAAATTATACTCCAAAAGATTTCTTCAAAATATTAAAAGACAAACTTACAATTTTGAAGACTAAGATGTGTCTAATACCAGCCAAAGCATTTTGTATACTAGCTCCACGTGAACATATTTAAATGTTCTAGAATTCCCATTCTTCACATTATCCAGAATTTATCATAATCCACATAGTCAAATGCCTTTATATGTCCATAATCACATGTAAAATATCTGTGTTAGTGACTAGAGCAACAAATGCGATGGCGCACATGTAAGCGAAAGCTTATATCAGGAAGTAATTATTTATGAAGAAAACATACCAGCCCAGTCCAACTCACATCCATAAGTCCAATATTAGTCCATAAGTCTCTCTTCAGACTCATGAGTTCACATGCAATGATGCAGAATTCAGGAATACTACAGGCTGTTGGGCGTGAAGTCTTGTGGATCCAATGATGGCGGACGCATTGCCAGGGTTCGGTTGGAAACCAGGGTAAGCCAGCCGGAAGTTAAAGGCAAAGAAGGAGGGAGGTTCCCACGGTCCTCCTTAGAGAAGGTCAGCGCCACAAAGAGGGACCATTGGGCAGTAACTTGATGCCACCCCTACACTTTTATCTGCCTTCACGCTGACATGAAAGTAGGTAACTACCACAGCTCTCAGTAATTTTCTGCTTTAGCCAAGATCAATTTGATATTAATAATGACATATTGCCTTTTATGTCATAGTCTAAATTTGACAAATTGCCCCTTATATCATAGTCTAAATTTGAATCTCTGGCAGTTCCCAGTTTGGGCATAGCTGCAGCTAATTTTTAATTATCTTCAGCAAAAATTGACTTGTGTGTGAGAGTAACAACATTTTCCAATAATTTCCACATTCTGTGAGGAAATCTTTCTTTGGAATGGGAGCCAAGATTAATCTCTTCTAGTTGGTTGACCAGGTAGCTCTTTCCAAATTTCTTGGCATAGATGCATGAGTGCTTTGGTTTCCACTAAGACCTTCAGTACTGCTCAAACTTCTTCCTTCATTACTATCAGTTCTTGATCATGTTCTAGCTCTTGAAATGGTTGGTTGTTGACTGGTTCTTTTTGATCTAGTGCTTGTATATTCTTCCCATTTTCTTTTGAAGTTTCCTGCATCGTTCAATATTTTTCTCATAGAATCTTTTTTTGTTTAGCAACTCAAGACTTGAGTTATTTTCTTCAGCTCTTTCAGCTAGATACATGCTCAGTGAGTCCTTCCTTTTTTATTTTCTAATTCCTAATGCTTCTTTGGAGGCAAGGATAGCTAGACTTTGTCTTACATACTTTGGACACGTTGTCAGGAGAGACAAGCCCTTAGAGAAGGACATCATACTTGGAAAAGTGGAGGGGCAATGCAAAAGAAGAAAACCATCAACAAGATGAGTTGACGCAGTGGCTTCCACAGGGGGCTCGTGCATAGAGACAAGTGTCAGGATAACATAGCAGCACCAGACAGTGTTTTGTTCTGTTGTGCATAGGATCGCTATGAGTTAAAAGTAACTTGATAGAAAGTAACACCAACAGACTTATCTAAAAAACAGACTTTTTCCTTCAGTGCCATCGTTTCTTGATCATATACTAGGTCTTGCAATGGTTGAATGTCAACGCATTCTATAGAATGTCTGTGCATTCTCCCAATGCTTCCTGTATGGCTCAGTATTTTTCACAGAGGATCCACTATGACAGAGCTATCTCTGCAAGGCTAAGACATGTCTTATGAAGCTAAGGGAATATGAAAGCATCAAAAATATCGCAGTCTTAATTTGCCAATTATTGAGCAACCTTGAAACAAGAGGTTTCAACTGAAGTCCAGTGCACAACCATAGGGCAGGGGTCTTCTCTTTCTCTCTCTGTAAGGCATTATAGATTTAAGCCCAAAGGAGTATATGAATTCCTTTAATCTGTAACAGGTGTGTGTAGGGTAAAGTCTGATTCATCTAGCAGATATTTAACTCAGATCAGTCTAATGTCGGCTATGTGGTATGCTGTATGCCTGGACAGGGTAAGATCCTATAGCCTATAGACTGGATCCTGGGTTGCCAAGAGCTGAAAAGAAACTCAGTTCAATATGCGTGATGAGTTATATAGTACTGAGCTGATCCCCAACCACGAGGGACCATGAAGACAACCACGAGGGGCCATGGACAATACTAAGCATTGTTCCTAAGGGAAAGCTGCCCACAGGTGAGATCGTCCTCTTTGATACAGTCATTTTACCTCCTCTTCTTGGACATGGAAGTCTTCTGGAGAACAGTAAATACCGAGAATGTAGGAATATCGATAGTCATATGCCCTCCTCTTCTTGGACGTGGAAGTCTTCTGGAGAACAGTAAACACCGAGAATGTAGGAATATCCATAGTCATATGCCCTCCTCTTCTTGGACGTGGAAGTCTTCTGGAGAATAGTAAACACTGAGAATGTAGGAATATCCACCCCATATGGACGACTGTAAGGTATTGCCACATGCCATGGACAATTTGGACCTCACCTACTCCCCTCCCAACAAGGAATTGCCCCCAGGTGAGGTGAGGTCCCTACTGGATATGAGGTCCTTATGGTATTAGAGAAGAGTGGATATTATCAGAGATATTAAACTACCTCAATAGTTCCAACTGAAGTCATGTTCAAGGACCAAACACAATTGCTCCACTGTGTGTCTGAGACTATAGATATTTATAGGGGCATACAGTTTAAACTTTCTCCAAAGGACCAGCTAGTGGGCTTGAGCCACTGACCTGTGACTATCATTCCAACTCTTACCCCACTGATCCTCCAGGGCTCCTTTAGATTGTTTTGTTCTTTGTTGTTCATAATATATAGAACATATTAACACAAACATGGTATGGAATATATGAACACAAGCATGTGTCAGTTATATTCTTCAAGTAGATCATTTAACCTTTCCAAGCTTGTTTCATCCTATGAAAAACAGACTTTAAAAAGAGAAATCACAAAACTCACTAACATTAAGTTGATTTCAACTCATGGAAACCTTATAAGAAAGAGTACAACTGCCTACTGGTTTCTGAGACTGTAGTTGTTTATGGGAGTAGAAAACCTCATCCTTCCCCTACAGAGTGACTGATGGATTCAAACTGCTCACATTCTGGTTAGCACCCCCATGCACAACCCACTACACCACCAGAGCTCCTTATTTAATCACAATTAGAGGTTAAATGAAAAAATGTATAAGGTATCTACCGCCATAGTTTGTACATAGTTGCAGTTAAATATTGGTTGCTTCAGTGTTCTGCATTGGTGAGTGCTGATTGGGGTTTGGTCTCTCCATGTACAGATTAAAGAATGGTGCAAATTCAAAGACATTTTGGAGACAATTAGTCCAGGGACTAATGGTCCCATACACCATCCTGAGACCAGAAAAACGGGATGATTACCAGCTACCACTATCAATTTCTCTGATAGGTTTTGGCAAAAAAAAGCAACATGCCTCTCTGGCCCTGTGCACTTTGCTAACTGGACCAATCTCCGTGCAACTTGTCTTTGTTTTCTGCCAATGGAGAGGGACATGAAAGGGCAGCGATTTGACAATCGAGAAGAGGTGACGAAAAACAAAACAAAACAAGGGAGGTTCTGTGAGTCTTCCAAACAGATGAGTGTGAAAAATGCTTCCAAGAATGGAATCGCAGATTTGATAAATGTATGTGTAATGGACGGTACTGGAAGCTGATAAGGTTGAAGAGCACTAGATTATTTTGCAGAAAAATTTAAATACATAGCGCTGCAAAAATAAAATTCATTTTCTGCAGTGGGGAGGGGGAGAGGGAGGTCTACCTGGTATCATGAATTTCCAGAATGCTCCTTAATGCAAGGATGACAGGGCGTCCCCGCACATATTCTGGACATGTCATGAGGAAGAACTAGTCCCTGCATCACATTTGGCAATGTAGAAGACCTTCAGCTCACTGGACGGACACTGTACCTACAACAATGGAGTTAAACACAAGCATGATCGTCATGCTGTTTCATCCTGTTGCTCAAGGATGGCTATTAGAAGTAATTTGAGGGCAACTAACACCAACCATATCTACTGCACCCACATGAAAGCTGCAAATACGAATGAGTCATGGCTTATTATTGACATAATCACTATAGAAAGCATGGAATCAGATGCAAATATTTTAAACAATGAAATAATGCAGTGCCATTAATTCAATTCACAGTTAATGCCCATGGCAGCATCAGTCAGGAAATCAAATGACCTATTGCATTGGGAAATCTGCTATAAAATACCTTTTTAAAGTGTTGAAAAATCAAAATGTCACCTGACCCAAGCCATAATGATTTTACGTGTGTGTGTGTGTGTGTGTGTGTGAGTGAGAGAGAGAGAGAGAGAGAGAGAGAGAGAGAGAGAGAGAGAGAGAGAGAGAGAGAGAGAGAGAGAGAGTTAGAGTTGAGCGGTAGACTTCAGGTCCCAATAGCACCCTTACAAAATGCTGTGTGGAATGAGCAGGGGGGAAGTAAGGCACAAGGCCTTGCAGAAATTAGTCAGAGGTTCAGACCAGTAGTCAATCTGCATTAGCTCATTTCTGGTTGTGGGCAGCATATCTACAAGTATGTATTGTCTACAAATCTCTGTCTTCCGTGAATACCACCTAGTTTAAAATAATTACAGTACATTCTGATGGGTGAAGTGATATCAAAGTGATTTTAATTGATAATAACTAAATGAAACTCCTATATTTTAATGAACAGAGTGAGTGGTGCATTTATTGACAAATCTCTAATGAGTATAACTATAGAACAGAAAATGTAAATGTCTGTCTTTGAATAAAAACACTTTGCCTTCACCATATGTGACATACCTTACCACTACCAGAAAACACACATATTATCATCAAAGGATACCTGCACCAACGGATTGTTCTGAGTGTACACAAATAATTCACTTTAATTGCACAGTATAGTAGGCAATTATCCGTTACAATTATACTCATGGAAATATTTATATATTTTTGAAGCACAAAGTAACTTCAAGTGCCGTGTAAATAGATCAGCTAAGAATACGGACACTGAACGCCCCCAGTTGTAATTCTGGCTTGGTTCCAGCTCTAGTGGCAGTGAGCCATGACACGGTGGGGAATAAAGGGAAATAAAATGATCAATTGCCTCCCCTATATTTCAAAGATTAAAGTAGTGGATAAAGATATTAGTGTAATTAGTGATAATGACCAGTAATTTGATCCTCAAGTAAAATGAACTATAGCGAATGTCACACACAAAGAGCAGAAAGTCAAGTGCATCACATGTAACATTTCATAAAGCTCTCTTATGTCTGCTATGGGGTTGCATGTGTGCAGTGAGTCACAATAGAATGTCAATGTCAGAAAACTTGGCTATTAACTGATGGAGGAATGGAAGTGGGAAAATAGTGGCCTTATCAATTTCTATATATCCTCCTTCAGGCTATGTCTTAGGAGATTTTTGTATTTGATTTACTTTTTCATTCAAGTGTTCTCTGAAAGCTGCTTTTTATCAGATTACAACTGCATGAAAATTTAAGAGTAAAATGTGGGGATATTGTATTCTAACATACAACTCTTTAAGGATAATTTTGCCAAAAAATTTAATAAACTCCTTCCAAGTGTTATCTTCTAGAACTCTATACACATTGCTCCAAAAAAAGTTAAGCCCAAATGAGAATCTTGATGTTATCAATATGCATTAGTTTTTATCCATTTTCAATTAATCATATCACCATGCCTCAAAACTCCAAAACATTACAATTTTAAAACAGCTTTCAAAGAAGAGCTCAAATGAGGCAGACGTCTCTTTTTCCTTTATCTGCTTCAGGCCATGAAGGAATTTGCTGTGTTTCAATGAAGCACTTGAAATCTCCCTTATTTAAAATGTCCCAACTTCAAAGCATTTAAAATACAAATCCATCTTCTTTTGGCAGTCTCAATGTCAAAAAGTTATCTTGGGAACAAAGCCCACCTTCAGCTTAATAAAATGATACTTTTATGAAAGACATTTCCATTATCTATAGCTAAAGCCAACTGTATAAACAATAATCACAGTGCTGAATTCAAATTATTTATTTTTAATAAAAAAATGGAAAATAGTTTAAAATTCCACAGAGATATAAAATCAAAAAACTTAATTCAAAAGTTTACAATGCAGCATCCAGAACTGCCGGGTAAAGCCACACAAATTATTGGAATAATAGAATTGAAGAGTGACAATTCTACGTGCTATTCTCTTTCATGGAATTATGTTGAAAACATTTTACTTCCTTTGGATCCTGTTTTCCAGTTTAGAAACTGTAGCTTTGAGGATTTATCATCCTACTTGAAATCTAGATACATCAGGAGGGATCAGTAAATGGAAATTTTTTTTATTTCTAGATTAAAAATTGCCATTGGGTGACCTTTAATAAATTATTTTCCTTTTCTTGACCTAGTCTGTGCAGATCATAGCCTGCTGGTTGCGCGAGGTAGGGCAGGTGATTTGAATTCTCTCAATCAGTTTTCTCATCTATAAAATAGTATACCAATCCTGCATCACAGCGTTGTTTAGAGGATTGAATAAGCTAGCAGTTGCAAACCACCTAGACTACTGCCTGGCTTATATGAAATGCTTAATAATGACTTACTATTATTATTTACTTAATTTTCTATCTTCACTTTGTGACTTCCCAGTGGAGTTGTCAGGAATAGCGGGATAACACATCTGAGCGCTATCTGATTAGGAAAAAGGTGTATGTAAATACTGGAGGCCATGAGAGCCTGGGTCAAAGGTTCATGCATTTATTAACAATTCCATAGACAGTCTACCAGCCAATATAAATGATAATAAAGACATTTGCTCATAATTCTACAAATGAAAAACATTTATGCATGTCTTGACATTATTCAAACAAAATCCACAAGTAAAGAGTTTTCTCAGTATCTTCTTTCTATTTTAACCCAAACTTTATTTTAAAACCAAAGATAACTGCAGAATGATTTTCCTAAGGAGAAATACCTAGTTCCTGACAGAGTAAACACAAACTCAATGGACATTACGGGGGTGTTTTCTACATTGAGATGAGGGAGTTCTTCAGTCCTCACTATCAAGTGGACACAGTGTTTGCCTGCCTCCTTTTACTTCCTTCTTCCTGCTCACTCCCTGCTGGAGGAAGTGACAGAGTTACTTACTATGGCGGGTGGGGGATGGGGTGGGATGGGATGAGGAGGGTGGCAGGGTGGGGATTCAGTGGGAAATATTTCTGGCATTGTCACTGTGTTAGTCTGGGTAGACTAGAGAAACAAATTCATAGACACTCATATGTGTACAAGAAAGAGCTTTATAGAAAGAGTAAATGTACATAAGAAACCAGCCCAGATCAAGTCCAAATGCCTGACATTAGCCCATATGTATGATAGAAATCTATAAAGTTCTCTTCAGAGTCATGAGACACATGCAATGATGCTGAATGCAGGAAGATCACAGACCAGTGGGTGGGAAGTCTTATGGATCCAGTGGCATTGTAAGCATCTCAAAGATGGTAGGGGTCTCCACATGGCTTCCACAGCTTAGTGCACTAGCGTAGTTGTTTTGTCAGCTTCAATATCTCCCAAGGAATGAGCCGAGAGAGTGTGTCTTCCACCTCCAAGGAGGAAATCCAGGAGTTTGCAGAATCCTCAAGAGAAGAGCTTGTCCACACAGAGACCTTATTGGATGTATCCTAATTGATAGGCCAGACTCCTCCCCTTCACATGTAATCCTTTCAAATCCCAAACTGACACCAGAATGTGTAACTACCCCAGCTAGAAATATCATAGTATGAAAGTAAAATATAATGATCAAGACACCTGACATTCACTTTACCCATATGGGTGTGACACTGCCCTGTGGCAAAGAGCAAGGGGTGACAACTCATACAGAGAGCCATTCCATTGTTGCAATCCGCTGCCAAAGGTCTTTTGAAAGTGTTAAGAAGCAAAATGTAACGTTTTGAAGTGTAAGGTGCACTTGACCCACATACTGATATTTATGTATGGGAAATCTGAAAATGAATAAGACAGATTGGCGAAGAATACATGCATTTGAATTCTGGAGTTTACAAAAGAATATATGAGGAGTACTTACCCCCAAAAGGATTTTTTCCCCCAAAAGCTATGTGTTTAATTTTTTTTTACAAAACAATTTTATCACCTTCAATGTACTTTCCATTACACTGAATACATTTGTCAAACCTGCAATTCCATTCTTGGGAACATTTTTCAAATGCATCTATTTGGATGGCTGACAGCCTCTCCCTCATTTTTGTCTTCACCTATTCTATATCATCAAATAGCTGCCCTTTCATGTCCCTCTTCATTCATGGAAACAATAAGAAGTCACCCAGAGCAAGGTCTGGTGAGTAAGGTGAGTGGGGCAAGAGAGGCATGCTGTGTTTTGCCAAAAACTGGCACACTGAGATGCCTGTGGGAGCAGGTGCATTGTCGTGGAGGCAAAACCACTCCCTGTCTGCCACAATTCAAGCTTTTTTTGTTGCACACAGCTAGGCCTTCTTTTCAGAACCTCTAAATAGAAAGCTTGATTAACAGTCTGACCTGGTGACATTAACTCAAATGCACTACTAGTCAACATTTTTATCCACTTGGGAAGTTGACAGATGTACAGAATGAGCTTTCTCATCAATTGACATTTCATCGTTTTTGAAATGCGAAAACCACTCGCACACTTGAGTTTTTCCCATAGTCCTGTCCTTCTATGATGTGTTCAATATCACAACAGTTTCTACAGCATTTTTTCCAAGCAAGAAAGAAAATTTCATAGCCACACATTGTTCTATTAAATCAGCCATTACAAAAATGAGGTTTGAGTGAAACAGTATTTATGAAAAAGTTCACTGTGACCAAAGAGAAACTTCCTAGATGACGCCACTGGGTACCTAACTCAATGCTCTCCTAACAGGAAAAAATGCGTACTAAGAAAGCCCTGCTTCGACCAGTGCAATTCTAGGCATTTTTGTGGTACCCCCTTGAGTGTATTAGATTACCCCCACGTTCCTGTCTTCAATTCAAATGCCTAAGCAAAATAGAACCAAAGGAGAATTTATTTTTTGGTATGGGTAGAAAAATTCATATTCTTCTTTTTCACAATAAACTATCATGCTCTCAAGAGAACAAGAGAGAAACTCCCCCCATAGATTAATATAATATGTGCTAAGTAATGCTAACACTTCCCTTGATTGTTTCAGTTTATTTTCCCTTAGAGTTTTTAAAGTGTTACAAAAGATACCGATATTAATTGTTCTAAAGCAAAGCTTCATTTTTCTTCCAGCTATGCAGGATGCTCCCATGAACACAAATTGGAATACTTCAAAACTATTTATGTTAATCGGTGGCTACTTGGGGCACGCTTCGCCTGTGTGCCCCTTTAAATCAGCAGTGTGCTAGTTAGAAGAAACTGAGCCCCTGTGCTCCATCACAACCTTCCCTCTCCACCCCCGGGACTCTGAAACTGCTTCTTTGAAATACTACCAGCAGATTATTGTACAGATACGCTTGCCAGGCCCAGGGATGTTTTAAATCTCTCTGTTTCCCATTGTTGAGACAAGGATAGAGGCCAACCACTTCTGATTCAGCCTGCCTTCTTCATCAGGAGTCACTGTGGTGGAACAACAATCACAGTATGAATGTTAACACAGGAAAAGCACTGTTGGAATATGGAGCAATGAGCTAATGGTTCTGAAGACATGCTAGATCCGTCCATGTAAATATTCTTTCAGCTCACCTAAGGGGCTGGGAACTGTATCTCCGTTAACAGTGTGTCATATAGTCAGACACTGGGCCAGGGAGCAGCTCACAGTAGGTTAAAGAAAACAAGTTCTTTGGAAATGGCACTCAGGTTGAATGTCTTTCCAGTGTCAGACTGTGAGCGGTCTGAGCAGGCCTGCATGACAGAGCGTCTCATGGTAACACTTCAGAGAAAAGGAAATTGTGAGCCTGCTCCCACTGACAGTCACACAGAGAGACTCTGCCGGCAAACTTCTGGACCAGCTCCAGTCATTACACATTTGGAAAGGGTTTCACATAAAGGTATTTTGTGCATGAATGGTTGAGAGGAATAGGTTTCTAGACCAACTGGTGTGTAGCTAATTTTAAAAAGTCAGTTTACCATAACAATTATTTTATGGGCTATAGAGCAGATCTCATTAAAGAAGGAAGAGAAACGTGAATTAGGGGAGAAACAAACACATC
Source organism: Tenrec ecaudatus (assembly GCF_050624435.1). NCBI lineage: Eukaryota > Metazoa > Chordata > Mammalia > Afrosoricida > Tenrecidae > Tenrec > Tenrec ecaudatus. Next base: position 30,714,142 of record NC_134540.1, read on the forward strand.
CATATGCCCAATGCTGCCTTCTTAACAGGAACATTACAAATAGGATTAAGGGAGATATGACAAAATAATAATAATTAAAAAAGAATACAACTTCATCTTATCTTTATCTTTTTTTCACTTAAAATATAGATGATCATTTGGTGTATATTTTCAACTATGGTAACATTTTATTTGGTTTCTTGTTAAATTACAGAATATTACGAACTTGCGCAAACACCTCTCTGAGAGTGCCCTAATTGTTTTACTAGTTCATTTAATGAAAAAAGCATCTTTTCTAGAAATATGTAGACATGTCTATGCATTAGTCTGTTATGTATTCAGCTTTCCTTTAAAATCTGTTCTTCAGCTATTCTTGATGGCTTTCCAGAAAATAAAGGACATATCACATGTTTTCATGGGCTATTAAAGTGATATGGTTTTGGAGATTTCCTTTGTGGAATTTTTCTTATTCATTTAGAGGAACTTCACTGCTTTTGTGCATCAATTTTGTCCCCTGCCACTGTGATGGATTCTTATTTCCAGAAGCATTCTCTCACAGCTCTAGGGTTTCCTATGAATAGGCTGGTGCTATCTCCAAATGCCGGCTGTTTAGTTTCTTCCTTTCCAATTAGAAACTGTCTTGTTATTTCACTGTCTTATTGCTCTCATCAGAACTTCTGTTACAATATTGAATGAAAGTGGTGATAAGTATACTACTCTTGTTCCAATTTTAATAGGCACCACTCCATCTTTCTGCACTGAGAATGAGTTGGACTGTTGGTTTGCCATATATCCCATTACTGATATCAGGACTTTCTTCCATTTCTATTTTGATAATAGTTTTTAATAGAAAAGGGGGTTTGGGTTTTATCAAATGCTGTTCTGCATCACTTGAGATGATCATATGATTTTTTCCCTTTTTTTAATTATGTCATGAATTACATTGGTTGGTTTTATGACATTGAACCATCCTTGCATCTCTGGAATAAATCTCATTTGTTCCTGATGTATTATTATTATTATTTTTGATGCACACTTGAATTGTGTTGAGTATGTTGGCATCTATATTCAGAGGGATATTGGTTGTAATTATGTGTGTATATGAGTGTGTGTGTGTGTGTGTGTGTGTGTGTGTGTGAGAGAGAGAGAGAGAGAGAGAGAGAGAGAGAGAGAGAGAGAGAGAGAGAGAGAGAGAGAGAGATCTTTTCCATGTTTTGGTGGCAAGTTTAGGGCTACCTTCAGCGAGCGAATTAGTGTCAGTCTGCTCTGAATATTTGACAGACTTCTATAGGGAAGCCATTGAGAAAGGGGCAGTGTTTCTTGGGAGACCTTTTTTATTGTATCTTCAATTGAGTCTTTTAATATGGGCCTAATTCAGATTCTGTCCATAATGCTTCCCATGGCTAATTACTCAGAAATAGACAACTTATTCCTCCTTCATAGGCTGTTCTTATTCTGGAAACTCTTCTAAAAACTATTCATTTTGGGTGGCCCTACTGGCATTTGAAATATAGTTAATATGGGGTCATGTAACTGCATTGTGGGTCATGAAAAAAATTGTCAAAATAAGTTTTCTGAATATGAAACTACCAAAAATCAATTCAAAATTAAACAAGTACTAAATCTAAGGTGTTTCTGGCAGGACTTGCCCATGGTGCACAGTGCTACTTCAAGGCACTTTCAAATACTGTAAGCCTAAAAACAGGGAGCAGAACCTTGTTGGAGACACGGTCAGCAGATGGGTCCCTCAGTCCCAAAGGCACTCAAAATGTGACTTAAGAAGAGCTGCTCATTTCTTGGAGCAGAACCAACCATGGAGACATGCGTCTGGTAGGGTCTGCGGGAATGCCGCCTTCCAGCTCTTCTTTGGCTGATGGATCACCACGCAAAGTAAAGAGAAATAGCTGCAAGGGTCTGCTGATGATTGTAACTTGGGATGTGCAAAGTATGAATTTAAGAAAATGGTCAAAATGCAATGAAATGCATTAAAATTGATATCCTAGGCATTAGTGAGCTGAAATGAACTGGAGTGGCCATTTTGAATCAGAAAAGCATATGATTAACTATGCTGGAATAACACCAGCAAGAGGGATGGTGTGGTATTCATTGTCAGAAAGGATCTTGCTAAATCCATGTTGAAGTACAGTGCTGTCTATTATATCTGTCCACCATCAAGGAAGTCTGATCCATAAAACTATTAGTAAAATTCATGAACCAATCTCAAAAGAGAGTGATGAAGAAAATGCAAAAATTTCAGTCAAAACTAATGAAACATGCAATCAAAATTCAGCAATCGCAGATTTGACAAATGTATTAAATGGAATCCATTTCCAAGAATGGAATTGCAGATTTGACAAATGAATTAAATGTAAGGGAGAGTTCTTTGAAGGTGATAAGTTTTTTTTATAAAAAAAATTAAATACATAGATTTGAAAAAAATTCCAGTTCTTGGAGGGGTATTTTGGTACCACCCCCGTGTATTTCTTTTGGTTGTGGCTTCTTGTTGAATTGGCCCTTGAATCATACAATGCTGTCTTCTTGCTATATATTTTGTATTAAAATTTATTTTATTAGAGATTATTAACCAATACTCTTGGTTTCTTTTAGTTACTGTTTGCTTTAATATTTTTTCCTGCCCTTAGATTTTTTCCCCCCATCTATTTCTGTCTTTTAATCTATGGTATCGCTTGCATGCAACATATTAACAGGTCATGGTTTTTCAAATAACTTCATTCTACTATTCTCTGACTTGGGTATCTGATCCAGTTGAACTCATTATATATATTATATACTATGTATTATGTATTATATATTTTGTATTAAATACTATATATGTAATAAAAGAGGTCTGCATCCACTGCTGTCATTTTGCTATGCTTTCATTTTGTGGTATTAATTTTTCTTTCTCGTCCTGGGGTTTCCCTGTTCCATGTGATTTTTTTCATGATGAGTTGTTTTTGTAAATTGATTTTTCCCCTTATGTTTGACTGTTGTTGATTTTGTGTGTGCAGAGTCATTTTGTCTTCTTTATATTTGTGAGTAGATTCATTAATTTTCTTTAGAGCTATGCTTAAATTTGCTTTTATTTTTCAACATTTAAAACTGTGTGATCTATCTTTATAGTGCCTTGGCTTTTTCATATGGAAATTTTTTAACTAAACCATTTTTGCTTTAAAGTTCTCATCATATGTAGCTTAATATGCCAGGTTCCACGTTATCAGTTGAAAGCTTTATTTTATATTTAAGAAGTCTTTATCTGTGTTGGTATCTGAAAAATATTGCCATATTCTTTTCTCTTAGGTTGCTGTATAGTTTTCTGTTTTTTCTGTCCAAGGATATTCCTTTAATGTGTTTGTAAGACAGATCTGATATTCATAAATTCTCATAATTTTTGTGTATCTGGAATCCCTGGTCATGTAGTGGGCCTATAAATTGCAAGGTAAGCAATTTAACCCTAACATTCTCTCTATGGGGAAAAAATAAAGTGAGGCTTTCGACTCCTATAAAGATTTACAACCTTGGAAACACAAAGAAGCAATTATATTCTATCCTCCAGAGTCACTATGAGTCATAATTGACTATGACAATGAGTTTGTTTTATTAATTGAGAGCTCTTACAGATATCATAGCAATCAATAATTCAAGTAGATCAAGCATACTTGTACAATTGCTGCTACTATCATTTTGAAAACATTTTCTTTCTTCTTGAACTCTTTGATATCAGTTCCCATTTATCCCCTCCCACTTCCACCCGACCGACTCAGGAACCCTGTGTGTTAGTCTGGGTAGACTAGAGAAACAAATCCATGGACACTCTCATATGTGTATAAGAGAGAATTTTATATCAAGGGTAATTGTACATTAAGAATGCATCCCAACCCAGTCCAGTCCAAGCACATAAGTCTGATATTAGCCCATATGTCTGATACCAATCTATGAAGTCCTCTTCAGACTCATGAAACACCTGCAATGAGCCAAATGCAGGGCAATCACTGTCCAGGAGGTAGAAAGTCTTTGGATCTAGTGGCATTGTAAGCATCTCAGCACTGGCAGGGGTCTCCGCATGGCTACATGGCGTCTCCAGTTCCCTGGGCATGGGGTCTATTAGTGTAGGGCCCTGTTATTCATTGCCCCCCAGTGGGGTTATGCAATCATCATTGCTATTGTTTCCCCCTCCCCCCGCCACCTCTCTTTCCATACTCTCAGGGAATCATTACTCCCATTACTACTTCTGAAGGATTAATCTATCTTAGATTTTATACATCAAATGACCTTAATTATAAAAATGAACGTACACAAGTCTTACAAGATTAATGAGGTGAAAATAAGACCATAATATTAAGGGGAGGAAATATTAAAGAACTAGAGGATATCTAAGTATTTCATTAGTGTTATACTGAGCCCTGGATATATCGTTCCTTCTGTGTGGTCCTTCTGTAAGGGACTATCCGATTCTTACAGAGACTATCCGATTCTCTTACACGTGGGTTTAGGGTCTTTACTTTGTCTATGCTTCTACACATCAATCTGATTGCTTGCTTTGGAATTTCTGATACCTATTCCCATCAACACCTCATGATCACACAGGCTGGTGCTTCTTCCATGTCGGCTTTATTGCTTCCCTGTTAGTTGGTTGCTTGCTTCATTTTAAACCTTGAAGACCAACAATGCTGTATCCTTTAATAGCTGGGCAACATCAGCTTTCTTCACCACATTTGCTTATGCACCCATTTTCTCTTCAGTGATAGCATCGAGAAGGTAAGCATCCTAAAATGCCATATTGTTGGAACAAACTGTTCTTGTACTGAGTTAAGATTTAAGGAGAGGCCAAAGTTCATCTGCTTATTGTGCACGCACACACATAAACACACATAAATATGCCTATATTTATATATTTGCATATATACATGTTGATATTTATACCCATATATAATTTTTACTTCCTTATTTCCTCTTTTTCTTTTTTCTTTCCTCCTGTCCTACTATCATGTCTACCCATTGTTCACCTCTTAGGAATTCCTCTCAGATATATGTCCCAATTGATCAAACACTACCAGGAATGCTCCACCCTCCTCACTATCATTTTTAGATCCCTTGCTATACCCACGTTCCTGTCACTATTTGCTCATCACTCCCCTCTCTCCTCCTCCTCTTCTCTCATGACCTCCTGGAACCATTGGTCCAGTTTCTGTTTCTCTGCTATTGCTTATCCTGCCTGTTATATAGACATACACCAAGAGAAAAGGCAAAGAGAGGGCTTCTGCCAATAGTTTCAAGTTGAGCTGTTGTCCTGAGCCAGAGTAGAGGAATGCCCCTGTGCTAACTAGTGAGCAGGCCCTGTCACAATACATCGGTCCAACCCCCTTCCTTTTGGGGATGCATAACCCAGGACTCACTTGCTTAACAGCATTTACACCCTTTTAGACCTCAGCGTTCATATCCAAGTGGAGCACCTGTGACAAGACCCCATTGTTCTTCCTAAAATCGAGGATGAAGTGGTCTAGTGTCCTATCCCCCACACCATTGCACCTTTAGATTTTCAGTGTGGCCCTCTTGTATATATCCCTCCTGATTCCGAAGAAGTCTACAATCGCAATTCCTCAGGGACTTTGTGGTTTTGCTCACATTGCTGGCCTGTTGCACTCCCCTCTTGGTTTGCCCTCAAGTGGGTGGGTCAGACTGGCCACACTCCCTGCACTGTGTATGCAGGGCTGTCCTCTGGAGCAGTCTTCTAGGGAGAGGACGTCTTCAGCAGTCCTCTCTGTGAACAAGCTGGCCCGAGCCAGAATGGTCAGCCTCAAGGATTGGCAAACTGGAATGAGGTCTGCTCTCTCCCTTTCCTCTGCAGACATAAGCAATACCCTGACCTTGGGTGGATTTAGTACCCTATTCTTCCATTGCCACCTTTTTTCTTCCACCAATCCCTCTGTGGGCTGTAAAGGCATATGAGAGGATGGGAAGTATGTGTGTTTGTGTAAGATATCTTTTTGCATAAGTGCTATCTGCATCTTTTATATTTTCTTTTTTTTAATGACATATGCATTATGGTATTTTACCTGACTCTTGGCAGAGTACCTGGTCCTCAGCCTGAAATATTTCCCCTATGATCATTATGTTGTTCAGTAGACTCATTTTGTACTTGTATGTTTGTGCTTGGCTAACTTCACTCAACATATATCCTCCAACTCTTACTGTGAAAGAGCTGCTTCATTGTTTCATTACTACTTTTTTAGGGATGTGTAGTACTCCATTGTGCGTTTTTAAGCAGAGTTTTTCTTAATCCATTTGTCTACTGATGGAAATTTAGAACATTGGAGCACAGATGTCTGTGTAGCCTGTTTCTTATTTCTTCTGGATATAAACCCTGTAATAGAATTTCTGGGTCGTAAGGTCACTAGATTTCCATCTGTTGTATTGCCAAATCACCTTCCACATCAACTGTACATATCTACAAGACCACCAGCTGTGAATGAGAATTCCTATCTCATCACACCCCTCCAACATTTATTGCTTTCTGTTTTTTTAAAATTGATCTATCCTTGTGGTAGGTAGAATCTCATGGTTGCTTTGATTCACATTTCAAGGATGGCTAATGATCAAGAACATTTTCGCATATGTTTATTGGCCTTTCAGGTTTACTCCTTTGTGAATCTTCTGTTTAAGTCTTTTGCACACCTTCTCAGTGGGCTATTCTTTTTGTTGCTGTTGTAAGGTTGCAGAGTTCTATAGATTTCAGTAATAAGACTTTAGTCTGATATGTCATTACTAAATATCTTTTCCCAGTGTGTGACTCTCTTATTACTCTTTTGAAGTCTGTGATAGGTAGGCTTATTGGGCTGATTGTGCCAACCTGGCCAATAAGAACATGTGGGATTAATAAAGTTGCAGTTAGAGTGGAGGTCAAACAGATAAAAGGCTTCATGAGCCCGCCCCTCTCTCTCTCTCTTGCTCTCTGGTGATCCAACCAGCATGCGGCTGCCTTGGCTGGTTCTCTTTCTCAAATTGTGAGCTACGCTACGTGTGGGACACACAACCCGAGGACCATGTCACTAGAGATGGAATTTCCTTCAAGACCTACTTGACTACACTGCTGGTGTATACATTGCTTGAGCTGGGGACTGTCAGATCCTATCATCTAGCTAACTATTGGTGACCCGTCCTGCTCTTTGCTGCCTATGACCAGACCTCCTGCATCACTCTACAGACAAATCCACTGTCTGATAACTTGACCTTGGACCCAGCAACCCTCGTGAGTTGAAGAACTTCCAGTATATTAACTGTTTTACAGGAGTGAGTTGAACTGCACCCTCTGTACTGGTTTGTGGACTAATTAGCGTTTATATTCCTTCGTGCAGTATCTGTCTGTCTGTCTATCTATCTATCTATCTATCTATCTATCTATCTATCTATCTGTCTATCTATCTATCTATGCATAAGTGTCTGATTTTGTTTCTCTAGAGCAGGGGTGTCAAACTGGCAGCCCACCGGCTGCATCCGGTCTCCAAGATAATTTTTTGTGGTCCATGATGCTCTGAAATGAAATGTAACAAGGGAATTGTGTACAGTATTGCCTCACTCTCCCCTAAGCGCTATTTTCTTCATAACAAATTTTTCTATTTTCATTTTGTTTCCAAGCATCATGGGTCACCAAAAATCATCTGGAAGGCCACACGCAGAACGCGGGCCCCCAGTTTGCCATCCCTGCCCTAGAGAACCCTGCCTAACACAATTCGCAACAGGAGTGGTTCCAGAGCAGTGGTTCTCAACCTGTGGGTCAAGACCCTGTGGGGTTTGAATGACTCTTTCACAGGAGTCACCTGATTTATAATAGTAGCAAAATTACACTTATAAAATGGCAACAAAATAACTTTATGGTCAGGGGGGGGTGGTCACCACAACATGAGGAACTGTATTAAGGGTCGACCCTTATTAGGAAGGTGGAGAACCACCGTTCTAGAGAAACAAGATCATAAATATGGGCTTCTCAAATTAACTCTCCATCCTGATTAGGGTTAACAGCACTGAAAATACTATCTCTACCACTAAAGGCACAGATAAGCCCGCCACTCTTACTAGAGTGGATGGTGTTAATCCCTGGTGGGAAGTAGCAAAGCTAAGATCCACAGTATCACCACCAATAGATGAAGTGCTGGTGAGAGGAGAGGCTCTGGGTGATCATGTGTTTGATATTTTCCAGCTATTTTGTCAGGATGAGAAGTATAGGGAAGATGATTGGCTGGTTCTCCTTACAAAAGAAAATGTCATCAAGGAAAGGGGTAATCTCAGAACCTCAGATGCATGTATTAAGTGCTAAATAACCTAAAGGCTTCTGCATGCGCTCCAAAGGACAACCTTCTCTCCTCTAATAATAGAGCTAACATTGCTGAAAACAAGCTCGAGAGTCTCATCGTACAAGTAGCTGAATTATGGCATCAGCTGAATTGCAGGTCTTGAACAGTATCTGATTAATACGGGCATTAATCAGAAAGAATTGAGACCCTGAAACATGGGATGGGAACATATGAGCTAATGATCCAGAAGAGGAGGATATTGAGCCCCTAGAGACGATTGAGTCACCCCAGTCAATAGATTCACCCCTCTAGCTGAGCGGATTGATCCACAATCAGTAAAAGAACCCACACCTGAGCAGAGTAACCAATTTTTTTCAAGCTGAATTTCCAGGTGGGTTGCATCTGTAGCATTGCTTAGGAAAGTTGCCTCACAAGATATTGCTGAGCGCACCCAGGAAACAACTGCACCACCCATTATTTCCTTTAGAAATATAACTAGAATTAAGTCTCAGAAAGGTCCTAAAGGTGAGGTTCAGATTATGACTCAGGGAGAAGTGCACTCTACTCATAAATATCTGCTCAAGTTTCCTAATACTTACAAGCAGAAGCCTGGGGAATATCCCTGGGAATGGTTATTAAGGGTGTGGGATACTGCTGCAAGGAATGTAACATTAGACCAGGCTGCATTTCTTGATATGGGGACCCTAAGCACAGATTCTTCCTTCAATGTCTCAAGAAGAGAGGTTAAGAGAGGACCTAATGGCTATTTGGTTGGTTCACTGAAGCACAGGCTGCCAGATGACCAAGATTAGACCTACCATGGTACACTGTAGAAGAAGGCATTGAAAAACTTAGCGAAATTGGTATTTTGGAATGATCTATCAGGGTAATTCCATAAACCCAAAGAAGGGAGTGCCCTGAGGACATACCTTTCACCACAAGCATAAGGAACACGCAGACCCCAGCAACTCTGAAGACTCCTGTGATTGCTATTTTATGTACACCAGGATTAACAGTGGGAACTGCCATAAATGAACTCTGACATTTGCCTACAATGGAGCTGATTGGGCCCCATGGTGGTAGAGAGCAGGTGTCAGCACTGAATGAACAGAAACAGGGTGGGCATGGTGATCATAATAGACAGCAAATTGTCCACAGTAATCAAAGCAACCTGTCTCGTGTGGACTTATGACACTGGCTACTTATCCAGGGTGTCCCTAGGAGTGAAATAGATGGGAAACCTGCCAAATATTTATATGATCTGTACAGGCAGAGGAAGACTGGATCTGGTGACCATCAGAATAGAGAGTCGCGGCTGCTCAATCAATTCCCGTCAGACCTGAGCCAGTTCACAGACCCACAGCCCTTGAATGAGGGGAAGGCCAGGCCCCTTGGAAGAAAGATCTTGCTACATCCCCAAAGGTTTATACTGTTAGATTTTCATTTTTAGCCTTCCCAAAGGGACCTGCGGTCTTTCACAAGAGTGACTGTTCAATGGGGAAAAGGAACTAATCAAACTTTTTGGGAATTACTGAACACTGGCTCTGAACTGATATTAATTCCAGGAGACCCAAAAAGTTTTGAAGGCCTTCCAGTCAGAGTGAAGGACATATGGAGGTCAAGTTATTGATGGAGTTTTAGCTCAGGTATGCCTCACTGTGGATCCAGTGGGCCCCCAAAGCTATCCTATCTTTATTTCCCCAGTTCCAGAATGCATCATAAGAATGCACATACTTAGTAACTGGCAAAACCTGCATATTGGATCCCTGAAATGTGGAATAAGGGCTATTATGGAAAGAAAGGCCAAGTGGACACCATTCAAGCTGCCATTACCAAGGAAACTAGTAAACCAAAAGCAATACTGCAGTCCTGGAGGGATTGCAAAGATTAATGCCACCATCAAAGACTTGAAGGATGCAAGAGTGGGGATTCCTACCACACCCCCATTTAACTCACCTATTTGGCCTGTAAAAACCCCCCCCCCCAAAAAAAAAGATGGATCCTGGAGAAGGACAGTGGCTTAACATAAATTTAACAAGGTGGTGACTCCAATTGCAGCTGCAGTTCCAGATGTGATTTCATTGCTTGAGCAAATTAATACTTCTCTTGGTACTTGGTATGCAGCTATTGATCTTGCCAATACCTTCTTCTCAATATCAGCCTCAAAGGACAATGAGAAACAGTGAGCTTTCAGCTGGCAGGGCAACAATACATGGTCACCACTCTCCACCAAAGGTACTACAACTCTTCTGCCCTGTGCCATAATTTAGTCAGAAGGGAGCTTTATTGCCTGTCTCTTCCACACAATGTAACACTAGTCTTTTATATTGATGACATTATGCTGATTGGACCCATTAAGAAGAATGTATCAAAAATTCATTAATACATCATCTGTGTGCAAGAGGTTGGAAATCAAATCAACCCAAGGGAGATTCAGGCACCCTACACGTCAGTAAAATTTCTAGGGGTCCAGTGGTGTGGGGCATGTTGAGACATCCCTACTGAAGTGAAAAATAAGCTATTGTGTCTGTGCCTGCCCTGGACCCTCTCCCCCAACAACTAAACAGGAGGCACAAGACCTCCTGGGCCTCTTTTGATTTGGGAGGCAACATAGTCTTCATTTGGTGTTCTACTTTGACCTGTTTATGAAGTGACATAAAAGGCCTCCAATTTTGCGTCGGGCCCAGAAGAAGAGGCAAGGCTATACAACAGATTCAAGCTGCCTTGCAAGCTGCTTTGCTACTGGGACCATGTGATCCAATGGACCCAATGGTGCTAGAGGTTTCAGCTATAGACAAAGATGCAGTGTGGAGTCTTTGGCAGGCCCCTATTGGTTGGTGAATCACAGTGTAGACCATAGGGATTTTAGAGTAGTCCTGCTATCCTCTTCAGACAACTATTCCCCTTTTGAAAAACAGCTGTTGGCCTGTTACTGGGCCTTAGTGGAGACTGAATGCCTCACCCTGGGTCACGAAGTTGCCATGAGGCCTGAGCTGTCCATCATGCACTGGGTATTGTCTGACCCACAGAGTCATAAAATTGGATGTGCGCAGCAACACTCCATTGTCAAATGGAAGTAGTATAGGGGATATCGGGCTAGAGCCGGACTTGAAGGTATAAGTAAGCTGCATGAAGGGGACCAAATACCCACAGTGTCCACTCCTGTCATAGTACCTTCCTTCTCCCACTCTGCACCTATGGCCTCCTGGGGAGTTCCTTATGATAATTTAACTGAAGAACAAAAATTTATGCTTGGCTTACTGATGCCTCAGGTGCCACTTGTAAGTGGACAGCAGCAGCACTACAGCCCCTTTTCTGGGATCTCCCTAAAGGACAATGGTGAGGGGCAATCCTCCCAATGGGCAGAACTTTGAGCAGTGCACCTGGCCGTTCAGTCTGCCTGCAAGGAGAGATAGCTAGATGTGAAATTTCTTACTTATTCACAGGTTGTGACCAAGAGCTTGGCTGGATGGTCAGGGAATTGGAAGGAACATGAATGAAAAATTGGTGACAAGGAGTTGTGGGGAAGAGGTATGTGGATAGATCTCTCAGAATGGATCAAGAAATTAAGATAATTGTGTCTCATGTGAATTCTCACCAAAGGGCTATCTCTGGAAAAGAGGACTTTAACAATCAAGTGGATAATATGACATGCCCTGCGGAGACTGGCCCTCCTCTTTCCTCCGCCACTCCTGTCATTGACCAATAGGCACATAAACAAAGTGGACATGATGGCAGGGATGGAGGTTATGCATGGGTGCAGCAACATGGACTTCCACTCACCAAGGCTGACTTGGCCACTGCCACTGCTGAGTGCCCCATGTGCCAGCAGCAGCAGCCAACATTGATTCCAAAAGACCATTCCTCTGAGAGATCAACCAGCAACCTGGTAGCAGGTTGATTACATAGGACCACGTCCATCATGGAGGGGGCAATGTGTTGTTCTTACTGGAATAGACACCCACTCTGGATATGGATTTGCCTTCCCTGCAAGCAATGCTTCTGCAAAAACTACCATTCGTTGACTTACATAAGGCCTTATTCACTGGCATGGTATCCCACATAGCATTTCTTCAGATTCAGGAACTCACTTCACAGCAAATGCAGTATGTCAATGAGCCCATTCCCATGGAATCCACTGGTCGTATCATGTTCCTCATCATCCTGAAGCTGCCGGCTTGATAGAATGATGGAATGGGCTCCTAAAGACACAATTGTGGGCCAACTAGGTGGCAACAACTTGTGGCACTGGGGTAATGTTCTCCAGGAAGCTGTATATGCTCTAAACCAGCGGCCAGTATATGATGCTGTGTCTCCAATAGCCAGAATTCATGGGTCCAGGAATCAAGGGGTGGAAGCCAGAGTGGCACCACTCACTGTTACTCCTAGTGATCCACTTGCAGCATTTTTGCTTTCTGACCCAGCAACCCTATGCACTTCAGGCCTGAAGGTCCTGGTCCCGAAGGAAGGAACTCTTCCACCTGGAAACACAGCATGGATTCCACTGTACTGGCAGCTGAGAATGTCCCCTGGCTACTTTGGGCTTCTCATGCCTTTGGATCAAAAGGTCAGGAAGGGAGTCACGATATTGAATGGAGTGATTGATCCTGATTACCAAGGAGAAATTGGACTGGTGTTAGATAATGGATATAAAGAAGACTATGTCTGGAATCCAGGAGATCCTATAGGCCAACACTTAGTGCTCCCATGCCCTGTGATTAAAGTAAATGGTAAACTATAGCAACCCAATCTTGACAATATGTCTAATGAACCAGACTCCTCAGGAATGAGGTCTGAGTTACCCCAACAGGCAAACAACCACAGCCAGCTTAAATGCTGGCCAAGGGCAAAGGTAATATAAAAGAGGTAGTGGAAGGTAGTTCTACATATTAGTTATGACCATGTGATCAATTGCAAAAGTAAGGTTTGTGATTGTCAGTTTATTTTCTTTACATGTGCTTATTGAATATATCTCTTTTGTTCATGTATGATGCACCATATATAATTAGATTCAGTATGTTTTCATTTATATGTATGATAGATGTTTGATGTTAGACATAAGTGTGATTTCATGAATGTCTGGATATTATATTTGGCTAAAGAATTGTGTACAGATACCAAGTTGGCAAGGGATGGATTGTGATAGGTTTATTGTGCCAACCTGACCAATAAGAACATATGGGATTAATAAGGTCATAGTTAGATTTCAGGGCAAAGAGATAAATGGTTTCATGAGCCTACCTTTCTTTCTCTTGCTCTCTGGTGATCCAACCAGCATGTGGCTGCCTTGGCTGCTTCTCGGCCTCAAATTGTGAGCTACACTACCTGTGGGACACCCAACCCATGGACCTTGTCACTAGAAATTGAGGTTCCTTCAAGACCTGCTTCACTCCACTGCTGGTGTATACATCACTTGAGCTGGGGACTGTCAGATCCTGTCATCTGACTGATTGTTGGTGACCCACCCTGCTGTTTGCTGCCTGTGACTGGACTGCCTGCATCATTCTACGGACAACTCAGCTGTCTGCTTCCTTGACCTTGGACTCAGCAGCCCTCGTGAGTTAAAAGACTTCTAGTATATTAACTGTTTCATGGGAATGAGTTGAACTGAGCCCTCTGTACTGGTTTGTGGACTAATGAGCTTTTATATTCCTTCGTGCTGTATATATCTATCCATATCTGTATATCTATATCATCTATATATAAAATCATAAGTGTCCTGGTTTTGTTTCTCTAGAGAACCCTGTCTAACAAAGTCTTTCAATGCCTACAAGTGTTTTATCATCAGTATGTCCATCACGCCTATTTTCTCTTCTTTGTCACAATGGGTGCATATCCTTCATGATTGCAGATAGCCCATGCATCCCCTGCACTAAGCTTCTTAGCTTTGTCCCAATATTTTCATGGATGATTTTTGGGTTTTACCTCGAGTTCTGTGTTCCACCTTTATTTGTCCTTGAGTATGGGGTGAAATAAGGGTCTTGGTTCATTCTTCTGTAGGTTGATATCCAGTTTTTCCAGCACCATTTGTTAAAAAGAACATCTGCTTCCCATTTGATTTATTTGGGGGCCCCTATCAAGGAACAGTTTTCTGTATTCTGCTGAGTTTTTTTTTCTTGGATTTTCTGTTTTTATCTATTGGTCTGAGTAACTCCTATTATACAACTACCATTCTGTTTTGAAAACAGTGTTTGCATAATAAGTTTTAAAATCAGGTAATGCAAACTCACCCACTTTAGTTTTCTTCTTGAGTTCTTTGCCAATTCTGGTTTCTTCCTTTTCCTGATAATGTGTTACTCCGGGTGGACTAGAGAAATAAATTCATAGACACTCATATGTGTATAAGAAAGAACTTTATATAAAATGGTAATTGTATATTAAAAAAATACGAGCCCAGTCTAGATAAAGTCCATAAGTCCAATATAAGCCAATTTGTAAGATACCAATCTGTAAATTACTCTTTAGACTTATACAATTCTTGCAATGACTCCGAGAGCAGGTAGATCACAGGCTAGTGGGTGGAAAGTTTTGTGACTCCAGAGGCTGTTGAAGTATCTTAGTGCTGGCGTGGAACTCCAAATGGCTCCTCCAGCTTCAAGGTAGCTGCCATCAGCATAGGTCCATGCAGTTTATCATCAGGAATGTGAAGCAGAAAATGTGTGCCTGGCCTCCAGTGAGCTATTTGTTTCCCCCATGCCTCCAAATGAGGTCATCAAGCTGCAACCTGATTGACAGGCTAGACGCCACCCCTTAGCAAGTAGACAGGAAATTTATGTAACTGCCACACACATGAAGTTGGTAGTCATTTTCTCCAAATCTTTGGAAAATGATGCTGGTATTTATATCAAGATTGTATTAATCCAAATAATACCTTATGTAGGATTGACATCTTTATAATATTGAGTCTACCAATCCATGATTATGGGATATTTTTTCTATTTGTGAAGGTCCCTTTTAGTTTCTTGTAATAATGTTCTGTAGTTTTCCTCATACAGATTTTTGATTCTTTTGGTTAGGAATATAGCTAGATATTTCTATGTATGTTTGGCTATTGTGAAGGGTACTACTTTTTTCATATCTTTTTCTGTAGTCCCATCAGTGGTGCATAGCAATCCAATTGACTTTTGCTTGTTGATCCTGTAACCTGCCACTCTACCATATTTATCTCTCACTTCCAGCACTCTTGTGGGTCACTGAGGGTGCTCAGCATATCAAATCATACCATCCGCAAATAACGATAATTACACTTCTTCTTTTTCCAGATGTATGCCTTTGCTATCCTTCAGTTGCTTAATATTATTAGCTAGAACCTCCAGGATGATGTTGAAGTGGGGACAAGGGACATCCTTGTCTGGTTCCCTCTTTCAGTGGAAATATTTCCAACTTTTCTCCATTGATTGTGCTGCTGGCTGTTAGGTTTTCATATGCAGCTTTAATTATGTTGAGCTAATTGCCTTCTAGTCCTATCTTCTTGAATGTCTCAATTAGGAATGGGCATCAAATGCTATCAAATGCCTTTCCTGCATCTGTTGATATTATCATGTGGTTCTTGTCCTTTTTGTTTTCACTGTGGTGGGTAGATGGATTTTCTAATTTTGAAACATACTTGCATCCCTGGTATAAATTCCCTTGGTCATGATGAATTGTTCTTTTTATATACTTTGTATTCTATTAGACAAGATTTTGTTAAGGATTTTTGTATCTATGTTTATCAGAAATAGTGGCCTGTAGCTCTCTATCATTGTTGGACCCTTGCCCGATTTTGGTATCAGTGTTATATTAGCTTCATAGAATATGTTTGGGAGTTTACAGTCCTTTTCTATGTTCTGGAAGAGCTTGTGTAGAGTTGCTGTCAGCTTTTCCCTGAATGCTTGGTAGAATTCTCTTATGAAGCCATCTGGGCTGGGACTCTTTTAGTTGGTAGTTCCTTGATAACCTTATCTATTTCTTCTTTTGTTATCGGTCTTTCCAAGTTCCTGATGTCTGTATCAGGCAATCTGGGGAGGGTTTGTTTTTCTCAGTATTTGTCCACGTGTTCCAGGTTTTATTCCTTAGAGTACAGACCTTCATAGTACTATGTAATTAGTCTTTTAATTGTGTTTCATCCCTCAAGCTGGATATTGATGTCTATCCCTTCCTATATTTTATTAGGTTTATCAACAGTTTTTCAATTTTGTTAATCCTTTGAAGAAACCAACTTTTTACTAAGTTGATTTTTCTCCATAGTTTTTGTTTTCTAACTCATTTATCTCCACCCTGATTTTTATAATTTCTTTTCTTTTGCTATTACAAGCATTATTCTGTTGGCTTGGTTATAATTACTGATGATTTTGGGTGAGGGTATCTACCATAAGTTTCTCTTCCTTTCATAGCACATGTATTGCTATAAAGTTTTCTCTAATTCCTGCCTTTGCTATATCCCATAGATTTTGGTATGTTGTGTTATCATTCTCATTGGTTTCTAGAAATTTTCTATTTTCATCTCCAATTAGGGCCAAAACTCCATGCTTTTGCCTTTGGAGTTTTTTGTTTTGTTTCATTGATTTCCAGTTTTATGGCATAGTGATCAGAGAAGGAAATCTGAATGACCTATATATGTCTTAATTTGCTCAAACTTAAATTGTGTTCTATTTTTGAATATAAGCCATGTGAACTTGAAAAGAATGTGATTTTCGCCAATTGCATAGAGAGCTCTGAATATGTCTACAAGGTCGAGTTGTCTTATTATAGATTTTAGTTCTGTAGTCTCCTTGTTGAGCTTCTATCGCGTTGATCTATCATTCTCAGAGAGTGGTGTATTGAAGCCTTGTATTATGATTATCAATCTTGTGGTCCTTTTTCATCTTTTGAAGGACTTGATTGACATATTTCATGGATCTCCTGCTGGACCCATGTATGCTTATTATGCTCAGTGGCTCTTGATACTGATCCCTTAATCATTATATAATGCCCATACTTATCTCTTTTTATGTCTTGCACCATAAAATTGATTTTGTCAGATATTAGAATCATGACTCCTGTGTTTATTTGAATGCCATTAGTGTGATACACTTTCCGCCAACATTTGAAACTCAAACTGTTTTTGTCTGTGAGTTTGAGATGTATGCCTTTCAGACCAAAGATTGCTGGGCTTTGTTTTCTAATCTAGTCTGCTAGCCTTTGTCTTTTGATGGGGGAATTCAAACCATTAATATTGAGAGTTACTACATCCATCTGTGGATTCTCTGCTATCATCTCATACCTTTTATGATAGACATTACTATGCTAGACCAGGTTGACTAGAGAAACAAATTCATTACCACTTGTGTGCTACACATATATGTTTAAGAGAGAACTTTATATCAAGACGTAATCATGCATCAATAAAATATCCTAACCCAGACCAGATAAAGTCTATAAATTCAATATTAGCCCATAAGTCCAACATTAGCCAATGAATTTTTCTTCAGATTCACGTAATGATGCTGAATTCATGAAAATCACAGGTCAGTGGGTAGAAAGTCTTGTAGATCCAGTGGTGGTGGAAGCATCTTAAGGACTCTGGCCTGCCATCAGCATGGCTCCATTTGACTTGATAGCAGGAAGACCAAGGCAGAATGAGAGTGTGTGTACCTCAAGGGAGGAAAAGAGAGGGTTCGCAGAATCCTCATGATTAGGCCATGCCCAGAAGGAGACAGCCTCAAGCTGTGACCTGATTGACATTAATATCCACCCCTTCATTCTTTTATTTAGTTGACATGAAATTTTGTAAATACCACCACTTTCCTCCTTCCCTCCTTAGCAGTGTGTTATGTATGTATGTGGGGATTAATTCTTGCCTTCCTTTCAACGTTGGTTCAGTGATGTCTTGGGTCTTGCTTTCAGAGCTCTGACTTATGTATAATGTTACACTATGTGGTGGTGTAATGTTTGTGTTCTGTGGATGTTGTTCTTCTGACCAAAGTGAGTTGGAAAGTAATTTTTGTAGTGCTGTGTTTTTGTCTGTTTGTTTGTTTTGACGTATTCTCTATATTTTTCCTGTTCTGGGAAAACCCTCACCTCTCAGTTTATTTTGATGGAGAGTTTGGTGGGATAGGTGAGTCTTTGGTTACCATTATTCTTCAACTTTTAGAAGATGCTATCCCATTTTATCCTCTTCTTCATGATTTAGGCTGATAAACCTGAACATATTCTTATAGGATTACCATTAAAGGTGACTGCATTTTATTTAGCTGCTCTTATTTTCCCTTTTCCTCAAAGTTGGATAATTTGACTACTATATGCCTGGTGTGTTCTTCTTGAGATTTAGTCTAATTGTCCTCTCTGCTTCCTGGATGACTAATTCTCCTTTGTTGAATTGGGGAAATTTGCTTCCAGAATTCCCGTGCTATCTTAGCAGTTGATTTTCTTCATTATGCCTTGTTCTAGTAAACCTATTATTTGAATATTGTTTCTCTTCATAGTTCTCGGGTTTTCCTCAACTTCTTTGATTACCTTGTTTGGTTGTCTTTCACATTTGTTAGAATCTACTTGGCTATCTTTGAGGTTGCTGATATGATTCTCCACTTATTCCAGCCTGGTGGAAGGGTCTTTTACTGTTTGCTTTGTTTCTGCTGCATTTTCCCTTAACCTTTGTATGTCCCTTCAGTAAGCAGACTCTATCCTCCCTATTTTTTCATCATTTTTTGGTATTGATTTGGTCATATTCTTTATGAGTGTAAGCAGAATAATGAAGATTTCAATCTGTGGTGGCTCAAATTCTGCCTCTTCTATGTACTTTGCTAGGTTCAGATCCTCCTCCAACATTGTGTTTTGTTTCTCTTGCTTTCTTGCATTGGCTGCTGATGTGGGTTGTTTTCTGTGTGCCCTTTTGGTGGAACTTGGTGCCATTTTCCTGGGAGTCCAGAAGATTGTAAGGACTACCTTGGGCTAGTGGCACTGTGGATTTGAACTGTCCCTTTATCTCACTGAGGCGGACTTTGACCCTAGACAGCCAGAATTATCTGTTTGGTGGGTGATGTGGACGGCTTTCTCAGGCAGTGTGGGTGGGGCGATTTCATGAAGCAAGGGTGGCACTGTGCAGTCTGACAGTACACAGCATGGACTGGTGCTCATGGGCCTAGCAGGACAAGAGCTACTCAAGGGACTTGGGCACAGACTAATTACAGGCTCTAGTTGCTAGCAGCAATGCCAGGTCTGTTGTGAGCAGCAAGGGTGACACTGGGCAGTCCACTCATATATAGACAGACTGGTGTTCACAGGGACCAGGTCAGAGAGTTTTATGGGGGATATATGTTTAGTTGGTAAGTGGCTGGGGAAAAGGTATTGTCAAGGTATAGAAAGCAGGTTCTAGATGTTCTGGTTCAGGTGCATGATGGGCATGTCAAATCTACCAATGTCCCTTACTGACACTGTAAATTTTGAAAGGTAGACTGTAGACCTTTAATTGTTTATGTTTATAACAGAATGGCCCTTTATAATAGCTTATTGCATACCTTCGATTTCTGCTCTCTTTATGTACAATCCAAAGATATACATTATTATTGTGGGTGTCCCTGTGAGGTGGGGCTTCTGTTCAGAAGGTGGTCAGGGTAGGAGCACCCTGAGTTCACTGGCTGTTTTGTCAGTGACAGGGAAGTTCACAGAGTAACCCTTAAGTGATAATTCCCAATTCCCATGCCAGGGAAAGGAACCCTGTGTTTTCTTTCTCTGAAAGTAATTTGAATAGTTCTGACAACTATCTGGAGCTGACTTTGTTTGGAGTTCAAATTGGGTCACTGTCTCCCTTGGGGCTGGCTCTTTCCCTAGAAAGTTGCAGTTGTCCTTGGTGAGTTTCAAGGAGATTGTGTGTTGCTAACATGAATGGAAAGGGTTCCAGAGGTTATCATGGTTGGGGGAGAGAAGGAGTATAGTAGATCCACCAGAGTCCTTTGTCAACCCTGCATATTATGTAGGGACAGTATTTGGTGGTATGATATCATGCTGCCTTGTGGTCCTGTAGGGTGTCAGAGAAGGGGTGAGATTCAGGCTAGGGGGATGCTTTGGTGTCTGGTATGACATCCAGAGCTGTAATTCTTGTGATTGAGTAAGTTATCTTGAGAAAGTGGACCTCTGGGGAATCAAGTCAAAAGGGATGCGGATGATGGAGGTGGCCTAGTGGCAGTGGAGGGGTAGGGTCTATTCCTGCCACATACCTAAGTAGCCTAGGAGGGTAGAGTTTAGCACTATAGCAATATCTTACTCAGTGGAAGGCTTGTTTTTCTGACTTACTGTTGTGTGGTTTTTTAATAGTCTTTCAAAGACTTTTTGTCAAACCCCAAACTGATAAAAACCAGTTTTTGGCCAAGGCTCAGAATTCAGCAGATGGGTGTGTTTTTCCTGT